>NW_024466327.1:1300000-1570955 GCF_017591425.1 Ochotona curzoniae
TCTGACTGGTCGTGTTCATTGCAGCAGTAGTTATAGTAGACAAGCAATGACAACAACTTAGGTGTCTATAGATATGACTATAATGGAGTCTACAACACGTTGATCTTGGGGAACTTGAGAGCATACTGGTAGCTACCTGAGGCTTGGGATTGGAAGGAGGTTGGAACGATAAGGAAAGTTTAACTAGTTAAGAGAAAGAAGTAAAACTGTTCTAGTGCACATTCAAGTGACTGTGGGTAATGATGACATATTGTGTGCTTTTCTAAATAAAAAGGAGAAACTTAGAAGAAAGGCTTTTGAATGTTAAAGCATTGACAAATGTTTAAGGCAGTAGATAAGTTTACCCTGACTTGATGTTACAAAATAAATGCATGTGTCGAAGCAATGTATGGGTTCTGAAATGTATCAGTTAGCAAACTTTGAAAGAGATTATTTACAAGGAATTTCTATTTGGACAATTTTCCTTCGGATAAATGTGCTATACTCTAGAGATTCAAATGAATGAGAGATACCTGACTTGGGGACAGTTTCTGCAGTCTGCTGAAGCGCTCAGAAGATGTCAGTGGAGATTTTTTTAAAGATCTTGAGAGGTTTTGAATCAAAACAAAGAAGCAAAATCGCACAGGTAAGGTTATGGACCAACTTGCATGCAATTCCTGCCACATAATCAGTGTTTGGTGGGCGTCAGTAGTTGCTGGGGTAGTCACAGTTGTTGTACCATGATTATCAATATCATTAATATTTATAGAAACCGTAAGAAATGGCTTGTGAGGCAACCTTGCATAGAAGACAGAGGAAGACCTTTGGAACCAGAAATATCATAGCAAAGTCTCAATTTTGCTGATAACTAGCTAACACAAAATTTCAAGAAGTGATGCTAATATTTGAAGCCACACCACCGCCCGAAGAGTTCGCTTAAAGTTCAATGTCCAAGGCACACTGAAAATTAGCAGTCACTATCCGCAAATTCCCGGTTCACGCAGGAGGTACATAACAATTACAAAGTCTGGTCGCTGCTGGTGTCCTGGGTATCTTGCTTCTTATTCAGACTTGGTCTGTCTTGTCTCGGTAGTGTTCATGATGAAGTACTTGCAAACTGCTTGTGGTGTTGCTTCTTTGTGGCATTCATGGATCTTTCACCAAGATGGGAGTGTCACCTGCTCGGTGGCCAACCATAGAGGTCTCATAGCTACAGTTCATGAGGGAGGCGTCGCAGTTTCTTAAGGAGGCACTGGATATATTAAGAACAGAAGAGGTGTGTATCACATGGAAGTCTGAGCTGGTGAATGAGCTGCAAAACCTATCATTGGCTCACACTATTCAGATAAGATTGAGTAGGGAGAAATCTTCATGAATTTGCACCTGCTTGAAAAGGACCATGAGGGACGCTCCAGAGCCCCTCCCCCAACACACACACACACACACAAACACACACACACACACACTCACTCACTCACTCACTCACTCACTCACAAATTGGAATGCATAGGCAGAGAACAATAAGGAAGGCTTGGTCAGCATGGACTCACACATACCTTACTAGGTAGGATACGGGGATTAAGTACTCCTCACCAAGGTATGGCAGATTTCTCTGTACACCCCTCCTAAAACAGTTTTGCACCTCAATTGTTGAAATGTCATTCAAACAGCCACAGGAATTTATTAAGACCTTGCATCCAATTTTGACATGTTGGTTGCTCGATACCTTGTCAATTTATCCCTTAACGTTATATATTGTTGCTGATGTTATGTTGGAGCTTTTAATGGACCGGGATTTTACTCTGTTGGCTCTGCCTTCGGACCGGGGAGGATCTCCCCAAGAAGCTGTTGAACTTGACCGGACAATGAGATGCTGGACTCTATGCTTGGTGTATGCTTGCAATGAAGGAATCTCAACTAAACTTGAACTGCGGTTATGCAACAGGGGGGAGGAGCCCACCATGGGGGGAGGGTTGGGAGAGGGGTGGGGAAATCCCAAAAAATAAAAATTAAAAAAAAAAAGAAAAGGCTAATTCTGGATTCAAATGGAAAACCAAGAACAGGAAATACTGAACTTTACAATACTTTAAAATACAAGAACTTTAAAATAGTAAAAATTGGAATTCTTTTCACACACATATGCACACACACCAAAAAACTGTAATAACAATCCCAAGGTATCGCAAATTGCACATCGAAGTTTTTTGAAAGAGAAAAATTAACTCATCATATATATGTGTATATATATGTACATATGTATGCATACAAAGGGAGAGGAAGGGCAGAGAGTGAGAGAGAGAGAGGCAGCATGGTGGGATAGAGGCATTGAAGCAAATCAACAGAGGGAACTAGAAGGAAGAGGAAAGAGGAGAAACATGACATAGAGAGGAAAGAGGAGAAACATGACATAGAGAGAAGTGAGAAGGTTAAAATGATGAAGGAGTCAAATGCATGGGAGAGCACACTGCTTTGCACAAGCCAACTGCCGCAGGACACTACTAAGAGTTAAATATTGGAATGATGGTTATCTCAGAGAGCTCTTTTTTTTTTTTTGTCTTATTCTGTATGTTTAAAATGAAAATTCTCTGAGTGGTGGGAGCCGGGTCAGTGAGTCCTGGGAGCCAGGGGACCGGCAGGGCCTGGGTTTCCTGGCCCAGGTCTTTGGCCCACCTGTGCAGTGGGTGCCAGCTGTGAGTCCCAGGGGTAGGGTCCCAGTAGGACCTGGGTCACCTGGTTAGTGTCCTTGGTCTTCCTCAGTGGACAAGATCCACATGGAGGATATGGCAGCCCATTGAGCCCTGCAGGAGACATCTGTTACCATCCCAGTGGATGGAGGACAGAACATACTGGACAACTACCCCAGCCAAATGATGACAACAAGTATCTGGGACAATGGAGAGTGTGAGGTCGAATGTGTCAGCCAATGGACATTGAAAGGGTTTCCTCATCCTGGGATCAGCAAGATCAATGACATTTCAGAACTATCGAAAACATCTGGGCAGAACCCTCGACGTGTGTGCCACACTGGGCACCTGGCTCAATATCGAGTGGCCATTCTCTATCCCTGGGTACTGGAGTGGTTGGGAGGCTGGGTATGGGGTTTTTCTCTTATCCCTCCCCATCCCCACCTTCAAAAAGGAAAAAGCAAAAACAAGAAAGAGAAACAGAAAATTTGGAAACAATGACCACACCCACTTTTTCCTAACCTTTGATCCATCCCTACTGATCAACTATGTTAAAATCATCTAAAATTAAAAGAAATAAAAAAAGAAAATACCTTTATTTTTCTAAATATACACTTAGAAAAATATACTACTATAGGCTTAACCAATATAATTTAGCAGAAGATAAAATAATCTGCAAGCCAATGTAAACAACACGGTGATGAGAATTTTATTATGCAGCCTCCCTTATTTCAAATTAACAAATAGCTAGACGCATAGTTTTCCTAGAAAAATAGCAAAACTGACAAAATTCACAATTCCTTGCCGCTTGTATTCAAATCATTCTCCAAGTTGGTAATCCCTTAAATAATTGTGCACTGCTCCTTTTCCACAGGGAAGCGCTACCCATTTCATAGATCCCTTCTTCATGGATGCAAGGTTATTTTGAATGAAGTTACTGCCAACAGCATCATGATGAGTAGTATCCTTATACATACGCCCCCCTAGGAGTATCCGAGTGTTTCCCTGAAGGAAACTTTGAAGTAAAATTGCAATTTGGAACAGTACATACTTTTGCAAAGTTCTTTTAACCTCAATTCCTCAAGGGTCATTCAGAATGTTCCTAAACATCACTTCTCTGTGACATTGGGTGAGAATGTCTGCATCTACTCACATTGCTGGTTTAGCCCTTACTCAATGCGTTGCTGAAATGCGTACTCCAAATCTACTATTTCTTGTCCCACATTGCCTCGTGAATGTATCCTTAGTACAGCGTATACTTACGTGGAACAAGGTAAATCAACTTGGTTTTAGGATTGTTCCAGAGAACAGAAAAGGTAAAAAGCAACAAGCAATATTCTGCGTGCTTCGTGCCCTGCTGATAGTGTGTTTTAATCCTTCCGATGGAAGTGTGAGTTAAACAAATCCATGGAAATGCTTAGCAACGCACACAAGGTAAAACGTAGGCAATCTAGTGTGAGCCAAAAATTGTCTCTCCTTGAATGTGTATGTGAGTGTGTGAAAAAGATAATTGGGAAGTTATTGCCCCTTAGCCCTCTCAAGATAAGCATGAGAATTATGGAAAATGTTTATTATTTGAACTCTGTTTTGAAGTTTGTACACATACTAACTTCATATATAAGCCTTAACATTCCAACCACATATTAGTTTAAATCTGGAGTACGGGAAAGTAGTAATATTTCTTCTAGCATTTTAGCACTAATTTAAAATGTGTATTTCCAGCCCTTGGTCATGTTCCTTAACACGTAAAATATTTTAAAGCTTCATGTAGAGTGTTCAGGTGCCTAATTAGGAACCCTGGAACTCAGCTGTCTTAAGTTAATATGCACTCATGGAAAATATCAGGCAGACTATCCCCATTCCTCAACAATGAGGAAAAGTAGTTGTAATTTCATGAAATAAGCTGTCACAGGGTATTGGCCAGTTTATGAATAAGATCATTATCTTTTCATGTTCTTACTAACCTGTATCATGATCAGAAATCAAGCCAGATCCAGAAATCTCTGTTAACTGCTTTAGCACTCCCCGCTCCCCTCTGAGAAACTAAGATTCAAAGTTTGTAGGACTGCTTTCAGTTCAAGCAATGCTCTGAATGGTCAGCTTTTGTGTATTCTGCGCTCGTTTCCTTAGCGGTACAAAAACACTGTAGAGTGGCGACTGCACGTGTATATGCGTGTGTACTTTCCCATTTAAAACATAAATAGATTTCTCAATTTCAAAGGCTTTCCGGTGTATCCGTGAGCCGTAGTGCACAAGCTTCAGAAATCTCAGTTGTTCACTTGACCACTCTTTCCATGCAGATTTTTTTGTTGTTGTTTAAAAAAAAAGCATAGAATTGTAAATATACAAATATTTAAAACATATTAAAGTGATGGTTAAAAAAGTTCTTCATGGGCAAAGGTGCACAACTGCATAATATGTAAGAAGTTATTTGAGTTTTAAGCTTAGAAGTTTAAAGTTAAATCATAAACTCCAAGTTTTTAAAAGTCGGTGTTTATTTTCAAGCAATTGAGAGATACATTCACTTATATTTTGTAGGAAAAAAACAATTAGGAACTCTATAGAAAGACAATTGGAGCTGTTATAAAAGTAACAAAAGTGAAAGCTAATATCTAGTTAAAGATTTAACATAAAATTGATTATCATATGAGAAGATCATAAACAATTGAAGAATACTAAACATCAACAATTTTTAAGCAAACTGACACCGCATGGATTCTAATTCCCAACTGTGGCGTGATTTGGCTCCTAAAATCCATCTCGTCTCTATTTCCTCAGTGATAAAATGAGGTAATAATAGTGCCTACCCAGTAGGATTATTCTGAGGATGGCACAAATACTTGGAAGCCTGGCATGCATGCAGAAGGCTCTTACTCAGTTTTCATTTTTATTTTCAGCTGTTAGAAGTGCAAATAACAGTACACTGCATGGATTGTTTACTCGTGGACCACTAATGCTTTATATAAGTAATAATAATAATAATCATAGCATTGGGATGATGATAGCTAGCTAGCTAGATATAAATACAGAGGCAGACACACAGGGTCTTGTTTTTCTTTTGTGGCTCTCTCCCTTTCCAGCTTTGTACCATACCCATAAAAGCACGAATCTCTAAAGGCTACTGTTTCCATGTAAAAATTATTTAGTGAATTCATTTGTAAATTCATGTGGTGTGAATTATGACTGAATGATTAAATTGGTCACTGACATAAAAGAGAAAGGTTTTGCTTTCCTTAGTTCATGCGGAGGAATCACAAGGGACAAAGTTAGGTATGTTTTGTCATTTACTGGTATCTTCTGATGAAAGTACTCATTGGCCACAGGTGTCTCCTCATAAAATGAAATGCTTTGAAAGGATTATTAAAACTTCCCATGTCTGCACTGTTCACGAAACATAGGTTGTATTCAAAACAAAGACAACACCCTAACCAGTGGCGACTGCGGAGTTGCAATGCGGATTCCAAAGCCATTTGCAACACAACGGCACCCCCTCTTGGTAGGAGCAGCAAATTGTTGCAAGTTTGGTGGTTGGCCAAATATTTACCCTTTTAGCAATTCAATTGCAAATATTTAGGAGACTAATGAAAGAGTCACATTTTTTTCTTTTGTAGGCCTCTCTTTTTGACTTCATAAAGCAAACCTGAAATACAAAATGCTGGGTTGCAGCATGCCCATCATATGCAAATTGTTGAGAGTTAATAAGAATTAGAGAAATCGGCCCAGAGAATCAGGCATGGCCTAGCGGCTTAAGTCCTCACCTTGAATGCGCCAGGATCCCATATGGACACCGGTTCTAATCCCGGCAGCTCCACTCCATATCCAGCTCCCTGCTTGTGGCCTGGGAAAGCAGTCGAGGACGGCCCAAAGCTCCTAGCTCCTAGCTCCTAGCTCCTGGCTTCGGATCGGAATAGCATCGACCGTTGTGGTCACTTGGGGAGTGAATCATCGGATGGAAGATCTTCCTCTCTGTCTCTCCTCCTCTCTGTATATCTGACTTTCCAATAAATAAATAAATCTTAAAAAAAAAAAAGAATTAGAGAAATCTGGACAGGCAAGAAGCATCCTGCCTCCCACAGTAAATGAAAGGCCGTTTCTAGTCAAGTCTCTTTTTGAAAACCTGACTTTCTTTTTTTTTTTTTGGTTGCAGGTCTTTCCACTAATTATATGTTTCACGTTGGTATTGCTCTAGTTTTTCTTTACACCTTATGCATTTACTTTCTTTTATGAGACTACTGAAAGGAAAAAAAAAAGTCAATGTCACAATGCAACTTAGTTAAGAGGTTACTACTTTGCTTTAGTTTTAGGTAATCCATAATAATTGCACTTATGTAGGGGCAATACTGTGATGTTTTGGTACATCCATGTGTTTGTTGGGAAACGATCAAATCAGGATAAGTTGTACATTCATCGCCTTGAACATGTATCCTTTCATTTTACTAGAACACTTACTGTTGTGCCCAGATTTTGAGATCCCCAGAAATCACCAGGAGTCTGAAGTCAATCCAAGTGCACAAGGATGGTTTATTCAAGCTCAGCACATTCGAGACTGGGTTCTTGGTTGAGAGCAGGCAGCTGGCAGACTCACTGGCCAGCTGGCCAGGACCAACACCCCTTACCGGAGTGTGACCCCAAACAGAACATTCATAGGGTGTTTATAGGGACAATCCATAATAGTTTGAAAAGGGGCAGTTCACAATGGCCTGCAATGTGGGGGGAAATAGCATACATTACTTACCCATCTTGGCTGGACAGTCCATGCCTCCAGCGACTAAGGTAAGCACCCACTTAATTACTTGGAGTCACCTGTGAGATAACCGGACTAAAGGTGACATAAGCTGCTGAAGGTCACACAGGCCAGTTAGCCTGCAAGCACACACGGTTTCTTAATAGCAATGAGCCATGAGCAAATGGCTGGGATTTTGATACTGAGGTTCTTCATTACACTAGCCTGTATGAGACAAGTATTTAAACTAGTTGTTAAAAGGCAGGGTTAGTACAGCAGTTTGATTTTCAGCTCTGTGTGTGATTGTGGGAGAACTACACTGGGTTCAGTATCCTGGTATTGACTCCAACTTGGCCTTGATGATCTTTATGGACATCTGGGGCAATGACCAAGCAGATAGAAGTTTCTCTCTGCTTCCTTTCATTCTCTCTACCTCTCAAATGAACAAATAAATGCCAAAAATCTATTTTTCTAGTTATTTTGCAATATATGTCACAAGGTAGTCACTCTAGTATGCATTCAAATAGAGGAATGTGGTTTTTCCATCTATCTGTGTCTTTGTACCCACTGATCAACTTTTTCCCTCCCTCTCTTAGCTTCGGACAACCATAATTCTGCTCTCTACTTCTGTGAATTTAACATTTTTGTCCTCCACCTCTAAGTGAGATACGGTGGTATTTGGTTTTCCAAGGAGGAGATTGTGCTTTTGAAGAACTCTTTTTGAGGCTTTAGGAGCTCAGCACATCACTTCTTATTGTCACCACTGAATGGTCCTAAATCCCTGACACATTGTCACGAGAGAACAATTAGAGTCTGCTTCTCCAATGGTGAAATGATGTATGCATTGTAGACTCTGACTTGCAAAATCGAAGTAATTTCTTTGGCTAGGAATGTGTCTTCAGAGATGGGAGCCTATCACTGTTGCACCAGATGGCACCTTACCACAAACGAATGCATGTGTCTAAAGAGGAAAGACATGATGGCTGTTCCTTTTTACATTGCCGGCATCTGGGGATAGAGCTAACTTGGACTGGAAGCAGAGAAAATCTGGAATTGCTCGCCGGTAGTGCCACATTATTGTACATCAAACAGGTATAGCAGATAAGCAATAACTGTCATCTTACCAAGAAGCAAAAGGGCTCAAAAAGACACCTCAACAATTAGATAATGGAATTCAGGCTTTATTTTCAGAGAGAGAAAGAGAAAAGGAGGTGGGGGAGGACTAAGAATAAAGGAAACCAGTATGTTTATATATATATATAAAAATCTAAAGTACAAGATAATGGGCATTCTTCACAGCAGGAGATTTGGGGGTCAATAGGTCATGAGAATGCCAATAGAAATAAACAGGGAAGGTTGGCATGAGGGAGCTCAGGCTGGAAAAATGAGGGAAAGGAAAATCTGGGTTCTTATCTTAAATAGAGAGCCAGAGTGTGGGGGCCATTAATAAGATGAAGTTGGTCTCTACTTTCTGCTGCTCCAGGAACTTGATACATTCACATATTCCTGCCTCTTTTGGAAGGAAGCATGACGTTATGACTTACATCAGTAAATGCAGGGGCAAACATTACAGATTACCTTTGGACAGAAGATTTTGAAGCAGTAGAGGAGGCCACCATTGGCCTAGTGTTTATGACAACTCTGGGGATGCTAATATTACGTGTGGGAAGTACCTGGTTTAAGTTCTGGCTCCATTGCTAATGCCAGCTTTCCACAAATTCGTGGCCTGGAAAAGCAGTAGTTCAAGTACCTGGGTTCCTGTTACAAACATAGGAGTCTCACGTTGACTTCTTGGCATTTACCTTTGTCCTGGGCCATTGCCGGATTTCTATGCATGTTATCCAACTTCATGGCATTGCAAATTTCTATTTTTCTTCCTGTTGCTGATGTTGTATTGTGGCTTTTCACTTAAGGAGATGTATGGTGTAATGGAGACTATCGTATCCAGATGTGAGGATACAGTGCAGTATGCATCTCTACTTCCAGATCAAAATGGATTCCCAATGAGACTGTTTACTATATCTTGACAATAGGATAATGGACTCTTTGCCATTGTCCATGCCCACAATGATGGACATATATGATGGACATGTATGAATGGACATATATGATGGACATGTATGGAGAACTATACTATAGTAATAATATAGGGGAAATCAGTGAGCAGGGAGGGGTTGGGGATGGAGTAAGGGAAATCCCAGGGCCTGTGGAACCGTATCATAAAATGATAATAATAATGATAATAATAAAAAGAAGAAGCAAAAATTTTTTTTAGAAAAAGAGTGAAGCAGTGGGACCCAGTGTTGTGGCCTAGCTCCTGAGGTTCTCACTTTGCATGTGCCAGGATCCCATATGGGCACTGGCTCTAATCTCAGTGACTCCCCCCCCCCACTTTTATCTAGCTTCCTACTTGTGGCCTGGGAAAGCAGTCAAGCACAGCCCAAAGCCTTGGGACCCTGCACCTGCATGGGAGACCCAGAAGAAGCTCTGGGCTCCTGGCTTCAGATCGGCTCAGCTTGAGCTGCTGTGGCCACTTAAGGAGTGAATGAAGGAAGATCGTCCTCTCTGTGTCTGCTCCTCTCTGTATATCTGACTTTCCAATAAAATAAATAAATGAAATGAATCTTTAAAAAAAAAAGAGTGAACGGGCCCGGCGCGGTGGCGCAAGTGGTTAAAAGTCCTCGCCTTGCACTCCCGGGATCCCATATGGGCGCCGGTTCTATCCCAGCAGCCCCGCTTCCCTTCCAGCTCCCTGCTTGTGGCCTGGGAAAGCAGTCGAGGATGGCCCAAAGCTTTGGGAACCTGCACCCGCGTGGGAGACCCGGAAGAGGCTCCTGGCTTCGGACCGGCATAGTATCGGCCCGTTGCGCTCACTTGGGGAGTGAATCATCGGACGGAAGGTCTTCCTCTCTGTCTCTCCTCCTCTCTGTATATCCGCTTTTCCAATGAAAAAATAATAAAAAATAAATCTTTAAAAAAAAAAAGAGTGAAACAATGGGTAGGAAATCTCTAACGCATTCTCTTTCTTTCCTCTCTCCTTTTAAAACAAGCTAAGAAAATAACGATTATCAAAAGCACAGCTTTTGGTCTTGTTTCTCTTCCTGCCTTGGCAATTGTCAATCCGACAGTTGAGGTGCAGCTTCTCATGTCTTGGTGGCTGGGGAGTCAACCTCATCACATATACTGGATATGTACCTTTTATTCTAGTAATTCATGGAGATGACGGGTTCCTTTTTTTTTTTAATTAAAGTACAGCCTATGCCGTCCTAGAACACTGAGTGTCTGGCAATAAGCAAAATAAGAAATCACAAGGAGCCCAACAGTGTAAGTTGTTCGTTTTGAAGAAAGAAGAATGCAAGGCTTTATTTAATGATTTATAGAGAAATGTTTAACCTGTAGTATATAAAATACGTATGTGTACAAGTATACACATGTGCTTACGGTGTAGAGAGGTGTTTTTACATTTTAGCCATCTTATCATTGAATATAGAATCTTTGTGTTTCATTAGTTTCAAAAGCAGCGAAACCAACAAAGCAGGCTTGCTCCTCAAGCATTTCTCTTGCTGTCATATAAACATTCTTATTCTCAGAATAGATATTAGCAACAATTCAACCTATGTTTTCTACCTTCATCTGCATAGATGCTCTTTAATGTTGCTGAAGCACAAATTGATCATAACACCCTACTCCATATATTGTCCTGATTTGTACGTCCGGTTGGGGCTTAGAAGGTCCTTTAGGATCTGATCCATAGCTGTTTGAGATTGTGTTTTTTCCTCTCTGCTTGGCTTTGTGCATAACTCTTCCTCAAATCTGTGCAGCACATTTGATGCCTAAGGGTAATCACAGTTAATGTTGTCTGTTTCAGAACTTTCCTTCCCTTGGATATCAGGGTGTTCTGCTGCCTTCCTTTCTGGGACTGGCTCAGAGGGATCTCCACTGATCATTTCCCAATCATGAATGGCTCTACTTACCTGCTTCATTTTTTCTCCATACTATTCAGGAAGATGCCATTTGGCATACTCTTGCCTGTGTATCTACCAACCATCTGATGCTCCTAGCTAGAATATTAGCTCCATGAGAGCAAGACTTCTGTCTATTTTGTTCTCTGTGGAGACTAATCACCCAGAAGAGGATTTAACAGGAAGTGATGGTTCAAAGATGGATTGGTCTCTCAGTGCTCAACTTCCTTGTCCCACAGTGTCTCCTCTGATTCCTCTGCTGGCATCACTGGACTGACCACATAATGTTCAGCATGCTGTCTGTGGTCATAGCAGGCTACCAGCAGGGCAGCACAGGGCAGACATGCAAGAGACCTTACTGCTGAAGTACACAAGTGAGAGCCGTGGCAAACTTTGCCCTGCTCTGAGAAGTAACAGACACTTCATTTTGAAAAACGTTTCATTTTGAAAAATATGAGAAGATGTCCTTATGGCTTTGGATGCTAACATGTTCTTCAGCTTTGAAATGATAATAGAATATGACTACCGTTATTTTATTTTACTATTTAATTTTTAAAAATTTTTATGGTCTTTCCTTGACAGTGTAAAAAGGCTAAGAATCTTCAATAATTCTTAATATTAATTTATTCTGCTTTTTGAGATACAAAACCAAAGTCAAGAGTGGTTTTGTGACTCTTACCTGCTCACAAAGCTACATCCTGGTAGTGCTAAAGTTAAAATTCATTTCTTTTTATATATAGTACCTTCATTACACAGAATTCCCTACTCTGAGAATCGTCTAATCTAGATTGTTTGCTAAGCATTTACAAACAAAAATAAGTAGAGTTCTACAAACATTAGATTAAAACCCTTGTGCATTTGTGAAAAAAAAAGTCCTATACGTTTTTCTGTATTTAAATACACTGAGAGAAAAAAAAAATATGCATCACCATGCACTTATGGGTTAAATCCAAGTGGCAAAACTAGAGACCTGGCATAGTTTTTCTACTTATAAAAATGATATTAGAGTAGGGCTGCCACATACAGCAGTGGTTGCAAGGAATATATAGGGTAATCAAAGAATATGAAAAACTACATTTCCGTAAGGTAGGGAGAATATTAGTAATGAAAACACAATGAGAGGGTGGAATTATTGTTCTGGAAACAAGGTGGAATAGGTTGAAGGTGTGTGAAAGGATGTACTACAATAGTAAAGTCCTTTTAATATTGTCTGGTCATTCTGTTCTTTTGAATGTTGTTTTGCACACTTCTCAAGCAGTGTGTGTGTGTGTGTGTGTGTGTGTGTGTGTGTGTTTTGCGACTATCTAACTAAACTCTAAACTTTATTGTAGGCCAGAACCTTGTCTCCATATATTTATTATCCTCCTAACCCAAGGGCCTTTTCAGTATTTATCATGAGGTAAACATTGAATGTCTGCTATGTTGATTTTTTGCTTTTATTTATTCTTTTTTCTTAAAGATTGCTCGAACTAAATATTTCTCAAGCTGCTAACAAATATTTCTGCCACCCTTAAGTACTGTATTGGCTCATGATCCTGCCGCGGTTATGTTTCTTGTTGTCTTGGTATTGCTCTATAAATAGACAATGCCAAGTCTATGCCAGATTACAATCAGCAAGGGCTGATCAACACAGCCTGTGAAGAGACTGAAATATATGCCTTTTATAGAGATGATTGTCCTTAAAGAAAGTTCAAATTCTCATGAGCCTAACAGTTGACTCTAGCATATTCCCACCCTGCAGAATATCTTGACTTCTATAGAGGAGACAACTGGACCACTATCGTAAAATACACATTTTCATCACTATTTGAACTTTGTAAATTGTTCATTTCCGGGATCAAAAGGGACTCCTACACTTGTGATTTGATAGCCTTACAACTGACTCTTATAAAATGCTTCAAGACAAGGTACTAACTCTAATATTTCTCAAACTATTTCAAAAGGTTAAGAAGTATGGAAGTCTGCCAAACCGTTTTCTGTGATGCCAACACTGCTTTCATATCAAAGTCAACATAAAAAAGACAAATATCATTCATGCAAATTACAAAAAATCCACAGCAACCAAAGTAAGCCTGAACTAAAATAAAGCAAACAAAATAGAATAAGCAGGAGACTGAATCATGGTATAATACAAAGCGATGATATTTAAACACCATGGTACTGTCATAGAAACTGATGCAATCATTAAGAGGACAGAATGGAAAACCCAGAAATAGGTACAAATAATCAACTTATTTTTGACAATATACTAAGAGTGTATGTTGGACAATGAGCAATGTTTTGAAAAAATGTTGCTGGCGTGATTGGATACACACATATACATTACAGAATTATTCATGACAGTCAAAATATGGAAGTAACCATGGCAGCCATTATCAAAAGGATAAGTGAAGAAAATGTGGCATAGGAACATGATCAAATGCTATTCATCAATTAAAAATGAAATCTTGCCATTTTCAGCAAGACGGATGGACCTGTAGGACATTATGTTAAATGAAAAAAAGTGGAACACAGAAAAAATAAGTAAATACCACATGTTGTCTTTCATTTGTGGAAACTTAAAACCCTCTCGCTGTGAGTACACAGGGAAGGTTCCTAGGGGCTGGGAAACAGCAGAGGACATGAGCAGGAGTGCGGATCATGGGTAACAAGTCAGAAAGTGACTGCAGAAATTAGTTCCTGGTGTTCCTCACCAAAGTGGGAACACGACAGCTCACCATTACCTGATATGTTTTCCGCATAGCAGCTCAAAGTTTGCAGTCATAGAATAATGTTCAGGAAACAGGCGTATTGATTTTTCCCTTTTGTATTTAGTACAGTTGTATTAAAGTATGAGAATGCAACTCAGAAATATGTAGAATTAGTATCAATTAATTTTTTCAGAAAGAAATGTAACAGTATCTTAACCGAATATTCATTCTTTTTTACGTTTAATGATTAAAGAGTCTGAGTAATTTGTGCAATATAGCCATTGCTGCAAAAGTTTCTCTCCATACATATTAAGTGCCAAAATGTCCCTTTCTGAAATGAGTACCTGTTCTTTGCTCCTAAACAAATATTCAAAAATTGAGCTACTTATTTTAAGTCAAGTTCATTGCCATGGACTGAGGCCAGACAGATGGATAATACACAGCTCCTGCCTTCAGAAGGCTCACACGTTTCTTGAATGATAGTCATATGAATGTATAACACACATGAAATATATACATGAAATGACAAATGATAAATGTTTTTAAGCATTGATTTATTTTCCATTGGAAAGGCAGATTTACGGAGAAATGGGAAGACAGAAAGATTTTCTACCCACTGGTTTGCTCCCCAAGTGTCTGCAACGGCAAGAGTTGTACTGATCTGAAACCAGGAGCCAGGAGCTTCTTCTAGGTTTCCTGCGTGGGTGCAAGGTCCCAAGGCTTTGGGCTTTCCTCAAGGAAGGCTTGTGCCATCCCATACCATAATCAGGGAGCTGGATGGGAAGTGAAACAGCAGGGATATGAACCAGTGGCCATATGGTACCTCGGTGCATGCAAAGCAATGAGTTGAGCCATTAGGCTACTGTGCTTGGCCCAAAGATGCATATTTTTGTGTATGAGCAGAATACAGGAACATCTAATCCAAAGTAGGGTAGAAGGATAAAGGAAGGAATATGCCTGAAAAACGTTATGTCAACTCTAATTTGTTAAATATGCCAGTACTTATTCAGCTAATCATTAATCCAAATATTTCATCCAATCGAGTTTTCACATCTTTTGTATGAACATGACAATCCTCCCTTAGGACAGAGCAAATGAATTCTCATATATTTTTCGCAGTCTACTGGACCATGTATTTTTCCAATATTCTTAACCTCAGTCTTTCAGTAAATACCATTCCAGTGGTAACAATTGGTGAGTAAGGAACTGAAAAAATAAGGAAGAGAAGAAAATTATGCTCTGTCATTTTCTCTTTCAAGTCACATAAATTTCAACATTATTGTCAGAAAAACTAAGAACCTGAGATCTGGATCATGCTATTAAACTGCTTAACTAACAAATCTTAATATCAGCAGGTTGGCCAATAATTGTCCGTACACTTGAAGCCTGTTGAATTTGGATTTTTCTATTCCTTGCATCCAGGCCATCCTAAGTGTCTGATTGGTCTACACTTTATTGAAATAGATATATTACATCTGCTTTGGGGGAGCAATCGATGTAATAATCTTAAGAAGTGAAATAAGTGTCTTTACTGTGCCTTATTTTTGTTGCTACACTATGGTTCCCATTGCTTTAAGTAATGTTTTCCTGCAGAAATATTCTTGAATCCCTTAGAGCAAGAAAAACAGGTGGAAACAATTCAGCTGCACCAATATTGAATACATGTCTGCTCTTCCCTGTGCGTTATGCAAGGCATCAAGGTATATGCAAAGTAGTTCTGAATAAGATATGGCTCCTTTCTTCAATGAGCATAAAATCCTTTGGAAATCAAAAGTAACATAAGGAGCCTGGGCTCCGGTGTCGTGTACTTAATTTCAAAACTTGCCCTGCTTATTATGTGTCAGACACTATACATTTGCTGTCTTATTTAATCTTTACATCCACTGTTAAGGTCATTATTTATGAATGAGGAAATTAAGTTCAAAGAGGTAACTAACTCTCTCAGAGTGACTTGTCAGACATAATGGCGCTAGGAAATGAATATAAGACGGGGTCCAAAACTAGAGGTATAACCAATGTTTTAGGGGTATCTGATTGAGCCATTTATAGCCAACTCCCTTGACAGCCAATTTGTGCCTACTGTAGTTATTCTCCCTTAGAGATAGGCTCTGAAGTTAACGGTGGTGCTCAGTTGATGGGTTAGCGGGGGAAAAAAAAAATCCCCAATCAAGCAAGTGTGCCATCTGATGGCAATTAGAACAAAAGGCAAAGGCATTAAACAAGCTTTTGGCTATTCATCCATTCGGCGAGATTTATTATACCTAATATATGACAGGCATTGTGTTAAGCACAATGAAGAAAACAAAGACTCATGGGATTCAGTTTCTACTCTGACAGGGCTGTGATCTTTTAAGTAACAATGGCTGCCAAGTATCAGATGTTCATTAGCTGCAAGACATTTGTCATAAATCATCTTAATCTTTAAATGGCATCGAAGTGTATTGACATTCTCATTCTGTGGATGGGGGATCTGAGGCTTGAAAAGCTGCATCTCAGTCACAAACCAAAGTCAAGATTTGAAAGCAAGTCTGCTGCAAAGTTTGTGTTATTGCCACGATTTCACTTAATTACGTATACCCAAAGCCTAAAGTTGGTTGAGATAGGTGATGTCCAATGGATGTTTCTTTATATTGCCCATTGCTGTGACGTGACTCCTCTTCCTGCAGCATCACCTACTTATACAGTGCTGTTTCTGCTGCAAGCACTCAGTGAATTCATTTTCATCTCTGACAGAAACTTGGGTCACATCTCCTGATGGATGCTGTTGCTTATCAGGGGGTTGAGCTAAAGAAATCTGAGATTGATTACCATATTTGTGAGTTCTTTAGCTGATAATAAGCATTCTTGTCCTTAGCCCATAATCGGTTACATGATTGACTCAAAAACACTTTATAAACTTACTGTATACGCTTGACACCTCATGATTTCTATTTTGCAACAGATCTGAAGCCAGAATAAGTTGTTCGATGTCACTTGCAGGTAAGCGATTGTCTAAGATTCAAGACCAAGTATGCTTTTAAGTATGTGTTCAAGTTCTCAATATATTTTTAAACATATGTCCAAGTGTCTTTTGCCACAACAGGTGTGAATGCTGTTGATCTTTGTATGGTGAGAACTATTTTACTGAAAGCGTTGACTCTCTTTCTTCCACCCATTCTACTGCCATTATTGTTTTCAGAAGATTTTACATCTCTGCAACATCTTCTTTATTTTTGTCCTTCATGTCTCATAATTACTGGTCCCGGCTCCAGACTCTCTCATAAGTATTCCCAGAGGCCAGCCCTCACCGTGCTGCCGTCCCATTCTCAGTGAAGTTTTCATGAGAACTGCTTCCTTTGTGGCATTTACCAAAGAGGGAAAAATCTCCCAAGCATCCCTAAATAGTCCACAGCAATGCTGTTCTCATAGTCTTAAAAAGAGCCTGTTTTTTTCTTTTTTTAACTTAATGATTCATTCCAACCGGTTGTAGGATGCAGACGTTCACCACATACACACACGCGCGCACACACACACACACACACACACAAATTAGTAAATAAATAAACTTTTGGAGTAGCTTTGTAGGAATAAGATAGTGATTAACTCTTAGATTCA
Source organism: Ochotona curzoniae (assembly GCF_017591425.1). NCBI lineage: Eukaryota > Metazoa > Chordata > Mammalia > Lagomorpha > Ochotonidae > Ochotona > Ochotona curzoniae. Next base: position 1,317,633 of record NW_024466327.1, read on the forward strand.
AATAATCTCTTGGAATGCTTTCTTACTTTCAAAAGGAAGAAAATGTCAAAATTAAATGTGAAGTTTAGTTTTCTAATATTTTTATCTGAAAGGCAGATTTTTTTTCTTTTTTTAAAAGAGAGAGAAGGAGAGATAGAAAGTGGTCTTCCATCTGCTGGTTCATTCTCCAAATATCCGCAGCACCCAGAGCTGAGCTGATCCGAAGCTGGGAGCCAAAAGCTTCTTCAGGTTCTCCTGTGGGGGTGCAGGAGTCCCAAGGGCCTGAGCTACTCTCCATCATCCTTCCAGGCTGTAAACAGAGCTGGAACTGAAGTGGAGCAGTCAGGATGTGAACTGGCCCCAATGTAGGCAAAGGATTAGCCTACTGTACCACTCTGCCAGCCCCTGAAATTCACTTTTTAAATTAATATTGATCTCAAACTAGGTAGAGATAAGAACATCATAGTTTTCATAATCATCCCCTTTGAAGGTAAGAAATTATACTTTTCTGTATTTCTAGAATAAATATAACTTTACTTGAGGGCTTCAGCATAGTGACAGTTGAATTGAACTGAGATGGTAAATGAGAGAGCAGGGTTAGCCAGTGCTGTCTTTGGAAATAGTGTTGGAAGTCCTACAAAGACAAGCATCATGGAGCGAATGGTTAAAACTATCCCCTCATAGTGAAGAGGACGACTGAATAGAAAATGTTATCCTGTCTTCCTTTTTTTAGAGAATACACAAAACCAGCTTTCAACTAAATACTTCTCAGCAAAACAGTGAAAAGCAGTGACCAAGGACTGCAACGCATCAATGTCCACCCTCATTTCAGCCACTTACTAACTGCAAGTGGCTTAGCTCTCTGGGTCAATGATAGTTAGTATTTCAAGTACTGTTGCAGATTTAAATAAAACAGTACACACAACACACTTAGCACAGTTCCTGTTGTTTCTAAGTGTTCAGAAAATCCTCCAGGCTTCATTTTGATTGTCACTATTTTCTAGATATAAGCTTCAGTACAGTACAAGTGATGTAAAATGGCATCTCCACTTCACCTCAAGTTCAAATCCTGTAGAGCAAAAATGAATTTTTCTTTTTTATTAAACACATTACCTCCATATTAACTTAAAAGGCAGAGCTACAAAGAGACAGAGGGAGGCAGAGAGGAAAGAAGCGAAGGAAGAAGAGTCCGGACAAGAGAGAGTTCTACCATCTACCTGTTCATGCACCAGATGTTCACAACAATCAGATCTGGGCCAGGCCAAACAAGGTGCCAGGAGCTGCATCCTGGACTTCCACAGGTCTTCCTGTAAGTTTCTCAAAAACATTAGAAGAAAACTAGACAGAAAGTAAAGCAACAGGATCTTGGTCTACTACCTCTGTTTAGGACACATGCGTGGCAAAGAGATGGCCCAACCCACTGTACCACAATTCTAACATTAGATTTGGAGATTCTTCAGGTGTTAAGGTGAGAGGTCAAACAAGACTGATGCCATTGTATTAGAAACACATGGCAGCCATGAGTGTTTAGTCTTGTGTTCCCACATATGATTCCTAAGGCAATAATCAAACTTGAGTCTGTTTAAGAGGAATAGCAGCATTCTATAATCATGCAATTGATGTAGAGGGAATACAGTACTTAGTCTTAACATGAACAACCTCAGCATACACCTTTGGAAATCATACAATACAATACGTATCCAGTATTTGGAAAAGTAGATAGCCTGACGAGAAGGAAATGGGAGGCTACTATTTGATATGAGGGTGATTTAGAGAAGAGAGTTATAAATGGAACATTCAACTGATTATCACAGATTTAGAAACAGGCCTTGCAACCCAAGAAACTTTGACACCTAGTCCTTTAGTAGAATTTAATGAGTGCCTGTGTTTATCTAGCACTGAACTTAGCAAATACACAGCTGAAATTATGATTTACAATTCAGGAGCTTACATAGTAATTTAGAAAATAGGAATAGATATTTCTTAATGTAGTTATCCCAGAATATGTTCGGCTCTATTATAATCAAATGAACGCTGGTAGTGCCTTCCCTACTCACAAAAACATATGTAGAATTTCTCTAAATTTTGGAAACCCGGTCAACAGCTCAAAAAAGTACAATTTGAATTTTGCCAAGTCAAGAAAGGCAGTGAATCCTTGGGCTGGTCAGTGATTTGCATTACAGCTGCCTCTGTTTAGACATATGGAGAACTAGAGGAAAGTAGCCGGAATGAAGCCTTTCTCCAGTTCTGCCCTCATCTCACTTCTCTATACCATCATTTCTTTGCCAATTAGTAATTAGCTTTGTAAATGTATAAGTAATAAACTAGGCTAGACTTGGTGGTTTAAAGGAACAATCACCTATCTTTGTAAGTCTAAGAATTGGCTAAGCAGGGGTGCAGCTGGGGCTCAGGAGGGTGGATCTGCTTGCAGTTCTCCACCTGGCAGTACAGAGAGCCAACAGCAGCAGCTCAGCTTCATTTGCCTCTTGGACACGGGATTCTAGAGCTAGCCAAGGCATGCTGCTCTCAAATGGGAGGACATTAGGTAAAATGGAATAAGATGCACATGACGTGTCTTAAGGCCTTGGTGTGCACCTGACCTACAGGATCGAAACAGGACTCACAGGATCTAGGAAATATATCCCGCCCATGATGAATCTGTGGCAACGTACATATGCAGGAAAGAGCGAAACATCAGGCCACTCTTTCCATCCACCACCCTGAGTCACTTCCAAGTTGTGAATGCAAAAAAACCCTCTGACTTGAGGACTTTTGATTGAGTTTTAGTTCCTTCACCTTTTTACCGTTATTTAAGGTTCCGAGCCCCTATATGGCTTCCGTAGTTAACTCAGGATTCTCTCCTTTCCATTTCCTACATCAAGTTGGAAACGTCTCCCTTTTGTTTTGTTTGTTTCCTAACCAAATTTTGATTATTCTTCCTACCAAATTAACCTTTTAATTTTTGTGGTACAAACCTATATCAACATGCCTCTTCTTGAATAAATGGCATTATAATTTGGTATTGTCTCAGTTCACATCCCACATATAAAGGATATTGGAAACACATACGCACAGCCATGCTTACGCACACATATACATAGACTATGGAAAACAGAGAAAGTCAAATTATTGAATGGGGCTAATATGAAAATATTCTTTGAGAATTCAAACATTGAGTATAATAATCTCAAAGGAAATGACAAAGATTTCTAGAGCTTCGTCGTTTTCAGCAAAAAAAGAACTCTCAAAATCCAAGTGCAATATTCTACTCACGACCCATCTAATGAAAAAGCAGATGTATGGACTGGTTAGCAGCTTCATTTTTGTTGTTGTTATTCATTGTTTCCTTATCTTTGTCTTAAAGGAATGAAAATCATGATGAAACTCAAGTAGGCAATCTTACTGATTGCCATAATGAGTAATACAATTAGAGCTCAAAGTCCATGCAAATTTGATGAGACAAAGTTAGTACATTTCATATTTGTTCTGTGTCCCTATCTCTCTTCTCCAAAAATTATGCATAAAGGTATATACACACCCACATGTAACAAAAAGTAAATTTGCACTGTTTATTAACTAGTTTATGATCATCAGTAATCAGTAAATTAGGCTATATGCACTTGAGCTCTACTATAGCTATTAGGAACCATTGGTCCATCAGAAAATATATATGCTTAAGTAGCTAAGGAGATATGCTTTACCACTGCTTTGCTCTTAATCCTCAAACAGTATGTAAAATAAGCGAAGAGAAACACTCCCTTGGGTGGGGCACCGTTATTCAGTGTTTCTGTAGCACCCAGCCTCCTTTTGATCGTAACATTCACCATCCTTGCCTCTACTCACCAATCAGTCATAAGCTCTGGGTGTTTGATCATTTGTCTTGTTTATTACCTTATTTATTGATGTAACACTTGATGTGTGTTAGATGCTCCATAAACATTTATTAAGAGAAGTAAACATTATTTCAAACACCTCCTAGGATGATATACAGCTGAGGTGTTTTGTAAAATGACAATCCAATATAGTTTGTTCTCATTATTATAAACCACATTAAATCATTTAATGGAAAAAAAAAACAAGAAAGCAACATAATATAAATCCACCAACCCAGACAATCAGGCAGTTTTGTACCTTATCTAGTTTTGGAGTGTTACATACTGATCTTGAAATGCACTTTCACAGTGCATACATAGCAGTGTAGACCACAGAGTGTACAAACCACCTCATGGTGAGGAGTGGGTCAACACCCATTGGTTATACACACCCAGACTCACACATTAGTGACAGGCAGATAGGTAACCCTGAACTTAGCATTGCAATGGTATTACCGAGAAAACTTACCAAGGTCATAAAATATAACTAAGGTTCAGGTGCAAATCAAAATGTGAGCCTTACCAAAGAAGAGTATTTTTTTCCTGCATTAAAAAAAAAGATCCCCCAGCCCACAAACAATAGGACCATAATGATTCAATTTCTCCTGCACCAATCAGCACTGGCTTGGGAGATCCAGACCTGGCACATGGAAATTTCAGCCTTAAGTCAAATATTATTTCAAAGTTAATGACAAAATCTATTTTTGCAGTGGTCTTGTTTAAAATATTTCCCCTTAATACTCTTGAAATGCTGTAATTGAAAGCAGTTACTTGAGATGCCAGTGCATACTTGTTTAATTATGTCCTGTGCCATCTGTTTCCAATGAAAGGGCAGTGTCTGTTTGCAGTTACCAATCTTATGAAAAACAGGCTTGTCCCAAAATAGATTGGAACGAAAACCAGAAAGTATTTCTTTCAGAGGCATCCTTTCGAGCCAATTAACTTTAATCATTATAGAAATGTTTATTTCCCATCTTAGTCTCTCTTCACATGTAAATTCCTTCAGGGGGAAAAGATCTCTTTTTGTGACTGCTTGAATAGTTCCAATTTGGATTAATCAGAACCTGCTGGCCTGTTTATGTTCCAACTGTGAATGCTGGCAGCTTTCTTGCTGGAGGAGGCACATAGTCCCTGCAGAAAACAGAGCTGGAGTGCAGTAGAGACACACCTAATGGTGGAAGCAAACAGACTTACTCCCTAGGGTTCCACAACTGCTCTTGTGTTGTCTTTTAGGGTTAGGGCCTATGAAGCCCTTTGATGAATGGCAGACCAGAATCGCTAAGCAACATCAGCATGAAGCCCTACTCCTCAGAGCATCCAGAATGCTTTCATCAATCACATGTTCACATATAACTCTCATAAAAGATGTGGGGATGTTGGGTGGATGTGAAAAATCCAGCTTCTGTGGTGGTGGCTTTAAAGAGCCATTGCTGTACCCTGAAGTAAAAAAAGAAAAAGAAAACAAGCAAAAACAGAGCCCGGTACCAATGAACTCCCGGTGAATATTCGGGAATAGATTCACTTCTCCAGACTCTGCAGATGTATTAACATAAGACATGCAAAATCTCTGCTCTTGTTGGAACTTTCATTCCACATGATTAGTGTCTTGGACTTTGAAAACAAAACAGTACAAGGGTGCATCATAGCTCAGCAATTAAGTGACCATTTGGGAAGTCCAAACCCCATCATAGAGTGTGTTTGTGAGTCAACTCTATTTCTGATCCAGTTTTTCTTAATGCATACCGTAGAAGGCAGCAAATGATTTCTCAAGGAATTGGACACTATATGGAAAACTCAGACTGCAAATCCTGGTTATCTTTGGAATTCAAGGTGTGAACCAATGAAAAAGAGATTCTTTCTCTGTCTCTTACTCTTCTTTAAAGAAAAATGAAACAGTTAAATTACGAGAAAAAATAACAGTAAGTGTATGGAAGATAGAACAAGAGCTGCAGCCAAGTCTTTTCCATTTGCATGCCTAGATAGAAAATGTCTGGGGCAAAGTTTGTATCTGATAAATATTGATGAATTTAACACTACAAAGTTGTGTGTCTTGGCTTAAGAAATCTGTTATTTACTGAAATTTTAGTAAGTTCCATTCACTGTAATGAATCGTTTTACTCACAGGACCTTCTCTAATCTTGAAGACAAACAAATAAAACCCCTCCCATTGGAACAAAAACAAAAACTAGGAGCTAAATTTTCTGCAGGGTCATCATGGGAGTGATGGTAAATGTTGTTAAGCATTTAGACTTAGCACCATGCATTTTCTTTGTTGTCTAAAATGTCACACACAAAGTGTCCTTCAGGAAGGCTTCTTACACACACAACTCGGGGGACACATGGTTACAAATGTAGGAATCTGAAGCCATGTTATTCTATCATTGGGAAATGGCAGTTCCCATTTCCATCTTTTCCTTGAAGTTCCTGGAGTTTTACATGGACTGGACCTCCTAATAACTACTTCATCTTTCAGGTTGAGTTTTCTGATGATTACACATCTGTGGCTTTCAGCTCTCGCAGGCAGGCTTTAAGCAGCAGATATTATTTCTCAAGAACCAGGAGAGTAAGTAAGATGTATATTTTTGCAGTTGAAATGTTATCCTATCAGTTCGGCTGGACTTGGCAGACTTGCAGAAAAGAAAGCCATGCTTCTATTCCAGAGTCTCATTCTCTAGTGACTTAAACAGAAGCATTCAAACCCTAAAGCCTTCAGAAACTAGTGCTATCCACAAATTTCCAGAGATCCGTCAGGATTGGATGTGGGAATATCAAATGACAGGGAGTACAGGATGCTACAACAAAGGGAAACATGAAAAGAGCAGGTGAAAAGTGGGGAAGGAGAACTGAGACAGGTTAATTGTGCGTGGGCCAGCCATCGTGAGACACTCACACTAATGAGTAGCTTCTGAAATGTTGTGGTCCAAGGAAGCCTGACTCCACATTCTCCAGCCTGACATTTATTGGCTGTGACCCATGCTGGGTCTGGAGTTGGCTAATGAGTTATGACCAAACTGCAGCACAAATTCTCCTTTTAGGACAGATATGATGTGCTTGTCAACTGTTCACTGATCATAATGTCATTCACCACGACCCAGTCATACCCCACGTTGTTGCCAAAGCCACTCTGAGCAACAAGTGGGGTGGATTTCTTTCTGATTCGGTGTATGACTCTTCGCTTTCAAAGTTTCTTTTGAAAGCCTGATTTACACGTTTATATTTTATTCTGTAGTCTTTATGTGGGATTATGCTTTTAATGTTTAGGAAGAAATTGATGTATATGTTTGAGATGTTGGGGGATGCGTGTATAAAATCTGACTATGCATTTCCAAATCTGCTTAAGATAATTCATTCTTTGAATGAGAAATAAACCACAGAAACACAGCATGGCAAAAAAACACATTAGGACAGCTCCAAGTCTGCATGATGCTCAGGGTGTTTATTGGCCTGGGAGTATTTAATCCATTGTTTCTGTCCCACCTTGCACTGTGATCCTGGCCTGCGGAACACGGCAGAGAAAAGGAAGGGGAAAAAGTACAGATAGGTAAGGAAATAATAGAATAGTTCTTATGCACAGATAATGTGATCACATAAATAGGAAACTAAAGCTAGCATAATGAATACGTATATTTCTAAAGGTCACAGAAAGAAGATCAACAAAACTGTTATTTCTAGACACTGGCAATAATATTGAAAAATATAATTTATTTTTTTAGATTTTATTTTTATTATGTTTTTATTGGAAAGGCGGATATACAGAGAGGAGAGACAGAGAGGAAGATCTTCCCTCCGATGATTCACTCCCCAAGTGAGCACAACGGGCCGATACTATGCCAGTCCGAAGCCAGGAGCCTCTTCTGGGTCTCCCACGCGGGTGCAGGGTCCCAAAGCTTTGGGCCGTCCTCGACTGCTTTCCCAGGCCACAAGCAGGGAGCTGGATGGGAAGCGGGGCTGCCGGGATTAGAACCGGCGCCCATATGGGTTCCCGGGCATGCTAGGCGAGGACCTTAACCACTTGCGCCACTGCGCCAGGCCCGAAAAATATAATTTTAAAACAATGTTATTTACAATAGTTTCAAACATTTTGTTTATCCAGAGCCACATCTAGTGACACATACGTATGATCTGTATATGAAAACTATAAGCTATGAAAACCTGTATACACCACTGAATTATGTATTTATGTATTTAGATATTTATCCTGTTCATCAACAATAAAACACAGGCTAATCCTTTTGAAATTTATGTTTCAAAGCAAATCACCTGATTTTATTTTTTAGCTGATAAGCTGTATATCAGATCTATAGAAAAATGTAAAGGACAAAGTATACTTAAGACATCATTATTATAAAATAAAATTAGGTAACATTAATTTGATATTAGTATAAAATTATTTCATATTTAAAAAATACATATACAAGTGTATGAAAATTTGTGTATATACATAGAAAAGAAAATTGATTGAATATCCCTTATCTGAAATTCTTGGTACCAGAAATATTTTCTGACTTGCCTTTATTTTTTCTTTCTAAAATTGAAATATTTGTAAATGTATCATGGATTATCCTGGAAATTAGATTCACATTTAAATACAAATTTAATTTTTATTTCATATGTGACTTATAAACATAAGTTAATGTTATACCATGCTTTTAGTGTATTACAAAATTTCAGGGGCGAAATTTTGCATTTGTGACATCAGACCAGCACTCATTTTTGATTGTTCCACCTTTACCACGTTATCATAATTGAGAGATGAAATATTAGCTCTAAGATAAGCAAATTGACCAATGTAACAGAATTGAGAACCAAGTGCTTGCTCTGACATCTCTTCCTTTCTGCTTCTGCTCCAAGCTCCTCTTCTCTCCTGCACTTTTTTCTCCTCTTCGTCCTTTTCATCATCATTATCATCTTCTTTTTCCTCCTCCTTTCTCTCTCCTCATCTTCTTCCTCCTGTTTTATTTTACTTCTTATCTGAAACAACTCAAAATGAACTAGAAAGTCTAATCCACAAATAATTCTGCATCAACCAGCTATGTATATAAGTACATTCTGCCAAAACCTTACGTAAGACACAATTGTTATGCGATAAATCACAGGCCTACAAAACACGACCAAATCCAAACAATTTCTGGATAAAATAAAGGAAAATATCATCTTAATGTTGACATTGCCAATGATTTGCAAGATAGGACATAGAAAACACAAATACCAATTGGAAAAAACTGAATTTATAAATTTTTTTTTAAAAACAGATGTATTGTAGATCCTTTCTCAAGAACAGTTGTTAAAGATTTATTTTTTTTTAATTTTTATTGGAAAGGCGGATATACAAAGAGGAGAAACAGAGAGGAAAATCTTCTGTCCGAGGAGTCACTCCCCAAGTAAATGCAATGGACGATGCTATGCCGATCCGAAGCCAGGAGCCTCTTCCTGGTCTCCCACGCGGGTGCAGGGTCCCAAAGCTTTGGGCCGTCCTCGATTGCTTTCCCGGGCCACAGGCAAGGAGCTGGAAGGGAAGCAGGGCCGCCGGAATTACAACTGGCACCCATATGGGATCCCGGGCATCCAAGGCAAGGACCTTAACCACTGCGCCACTGCGTGCCGGGCCGTATATAAATTTTTTAAATTGATTTTGTTAAGTACAAAAGGCAACCACATCTTAGAGGGAAGATATAGAAAAGGCTAGTTTGTACATGAACAAGTACACATTTACTAGAAGAGTTATTGTAACTCAGATATTAATAACATTGATTGTTCATGAGGATGTGGAATATGATAAAACTGCTGGTAAGCACAGTATATGATAAAAGCAGTTTAGAAACATTTTAGCTGAATCAACATGGCAAAATAGGGTAAGGACATGTTTAAACAGATGGAGAAACATTAGCCAGTGTGAAGCAGAGAAGGCACATTCCAGGAAATAGGAGAGGACAGAACGATAGCAGAGGAGTACTTGGAAGCTGACTGACACCAGAAAGCAGTGGACACAATGGTGCAGTTTTGCAGTGATCAATAACCCTGCAGCATCCACCAAATGGTGATCTGAATTGCACAGATAGCAGAAACTCCATCAGCAGCAAGGTGGGAAGAGGTGTTTACCAGGAACTCAGGAGGAGACAAAGAACTGCCTGTCCTGCTGGTCTGTTTGACTTGGCCAGGAGGAGGGTCAGAGCATCAGGTCCCAGACAGGTGGATCAGAAACAGATAGATTTCAAGGCCTAGTACATCTCTTGGAGCCAAATCGGGTGCCATTTTGTGCAGGGAGGCAAAGGCTATGATGGGACAGGACTGTATGTGCATGAGGCTAGGAGTGAACTCATTTCTGGCTCAGTGAACTGCAACAATGTGGCATCTTACACACAAGATAGGTATGAGGGGCCCGGCGCGCAGTGGCACAGTGGTTAAGGTCCTCGCCTTGCATGCCCGGGATCCCATGTGGGCGCCGGTTCTAATCCCGGCAGCCCTGCTTCCCTTCCAGCTCCCTGCTTGTGGCCCAGGAAAGCAGTGGAGGACGGCCCAAAGCTTTGGGACCCTGCACCCGCGTGGGAGACCCGGAAGAGGCTCCTGGCTTAGGATCGGCATAGCATCGGCCCGTTGCGCTCACTTGGGGAGTGAATCATGGGACGGAAGATCTTCCTCTCTGTCTCTCCTCTCTGTATATCCGCCTTTCCACTAAAAATAAAAATAATAAAAAAAAATAAATCTTAAAAAAAAGATAGGTACTAGTAGCCCTCAGACCTGCAAACCAGCAGAACAAGAGCTCTAGAAGCGGCACATCCAGTGCCATTTCGTACAGTGTGGCAAAAGCTTTAAGACTACAGGGACAAGAATGAGCTGTCCATGCACTGTGCTTGGAGTGAACTCACTGAGCTCAGTGCACTGCACCTGTCCCATAGGGAAAATAATACCGATTTTAGCATCTTATGATGCAAAATAGGTCCGTGTGGCCCTCAGACCTAATGACTAACAGGTTCTAGAAAGATCAGCATCACCAACAGCTTAGATCTATATAGGACAGTTGGTGTCTTCCTAATCCTGGGAACTGCTCCAACCAGAAGTGGAAGAAATGGTGTATAGACAATGGTGCGGCCTCAGCAGGGTTTCACTGGAGGTGGAGAGTGGTGAGCCAGGAGCTGGGGCTATGGAGACCATGGTGGAAGTCTCACCTAAGAACCAGACCTGGAACTCAGTGGAGGGAGTGGTACCAGTGACTGCCAACAAAGAGCCGTGTACCAACTGCAATAACTAAAATCGAATTGTAGACCTATGAGTGACACGGCTTAGGAAATTTCTCCAAGGAGAATAATCTGATAACTAGAAGTACAATGATAAAGAGCAAAAGAAGAGATAGAGACACAATGAATATTACTGGAGACTCCCCAGCAAAGGCGCAAAACCCTATGCCAACATCAGAATTCACTGAGGAAGACATTGAGAAAATGGGGGATAAAGAATCCAAAACACTTGCTATAAAACTTCTTATCAACCACAAGAATCACATATTACAGGGGTTTAAATAGTTTAAGGAATATGTCACACTGGAAATGTATCAAATGAAAGCTGATTTATCAGAAATGAGGAATACAGTGGAGCAAACTAAAAGTACAGTGGAGAGTCTCCAAAACAGAATGAAGGAGGCAGAAGAAAGAATCTTAGAATTGGAAGAATTTTCTGTCATTAGGGGGAAAGAAACAAAAAGCTGGAAGCAGAGCTTGGTCAAGCTAAAAAAAGTATTCAAGATCTGAAGACACTGTTAAAAGTCCGAATATAAGATTTGTGGGAGTCCTACAAGGTGCATAAAGAGAAGCTGGGTTTAAAAAGGTGTTTAATGAAATGGAAAAAAAAATTCCTAATTTGGAGAAAGAATTGGGGGGAAAACATCCAAGAGGGATAGAAAACTCCCAATAGTCTTGACCAAAAGTGATATTCACCACGATACATGATAATCAAGCTCTCTTCATTCAAACATAAGGAAAGGCTCCTTAATGTGCATGTGAAAAAATTAATTGACCTGTAAAGAAATGCCAATTAAATTCACAGTGACCTCTCACAGGAAACTCTGCAGGCCAGAAGAGAACAGAGTGACATATTCTAGATTCTGAAAGCAAAGATTTGTCAGCCCAGGATAATGTACCCAGCAAAATTTTCCTTTGTCTTTAGAAATGCAATAAAATTCTTTGACAGTAAAGAAAATTCAAAGAATATGCCTCTTCCATGCCCAGCACGATAGCCTTACGACTAGAGTTGTTGCCTTGAATGTGCTGAGAACCCATATAGGTGCAGGTTCTAATTCCAGCAACCCTTCTTCCCATTCAGCTCCCAGCTGTGACCTGGGAAAGCAGTAAAGGATGGCCCAAAGCCTCTGGACCCTGCACCCATATTGGGCGATCTGGAAGAAGCTCCTGGCTCCTGGTTTCAGACTGGCTCAACTCTGGCTGTTGTACACACTTGGGGAGTGAATCAATGGATGGGTGATCTTCCTCTTAGTCTCTCCTACTCTCTGTATATCTGACTTTCCACCCCACCCCCCAAAATAAAATAAATCTTAAGAAAAAAAAGAATATGCCTCTTCCAAACCTGCCCTACAAAGGATACTTAAAGATGTTCTCTTGACAGAGAAAAAGAATAGCATTCACCAAAATCAAAGGCAAATGTGAAGAACACCCCAGTACAATGGCAACAGAAGATGAAATCAATGAATAACCTATTGCTAAAATGACAAGACTAAATTTCCATGCATATGAAAATGAATGTAAATGGCTTAAGTTCATCAACCAAACATCATAGATAAGTAGATTAGATTAAAAACTAAAACCTATGTGTTTGTTGTCTTCAGGAGACATATCTCACCAACAAAGACCAGCAGAGATTATATCTCATGGATTTTGATCTTTTGAATTTAGTTTCATCTCTTCAAAACACTCATTAAATTCTTCATTGACACATAGGTCATACAGCAGCATCATTTTCTTCAAGAAGGTTCTTGATTTTCTTTTTCCTTTCTTCAGTGACACATTAGTCATTCAGTAGCATGTTATTCAACTCCATAACGTTGTTAATTTCTATTTTCTTCCTGTTACTGATTTTGTATCGTGGCTTTTCATTTAAGGGGATGTATAGTAACTGTGTAATGGAGATTATCATATCCAGACGTGAGGATACAATGCAGTATGCATGTTTACTTGCAGATCAAAATGGATTCCCAATGAGACTGTTTGCTCCATCTTGACAATAGGATGCTGGACTCTCTGCCATTGTCCATGCCTGCAATGATGGACATATGACATTTTATGAAAACTATACAATAGTAATATATAGGAGAACTCAGCCAAGGGGGCGGTTACATGGTGAGGGGGTTGGAGTAATCCCAGGGCCTATAGAACCTTATCATAAAATGATAATAACCAAAAAAAGAAGTAAAAAAAATACATTTTAGCAGTCCTTTATGAAGTTAGTCACAGTCTTCTGATTCACAATTACACTTTCAGGTGCTTATTCAAGAAATTGAAGAATTATGTCCAAAAATTGAGCTTCAAAGAGGCTTTCTTCATGGTGTTTACAAAGCTGAAAATGATGTAAATGTCCATCAGCACAAGAATGGGCAACCTGGGGAACATCCATGCAATGGAATATTATATGCAACAGTATGGATGAATGTCAAAAGTATCTTGTAGTAGCAGGAGCCAAAAATAAAAGTATCAGTAGTGCTTCATTTCATTCGATGTTTGATTTTCTTTTCTTTTCCATTTTTATTTGTTGTGACACAGTTTGATAGACTCAGGGATGTTTTCCTCTGTCATCTCCATCTACTCTTCCCCTCAACCTGTCCCCATGTTATTACAATCATGTATTCCTACAGCAACAGTCATACAAATCCATCATTCTTCCATGACATTGTAGCTAGAAACAATGATTGAAGTCCAGCATCCTATTGTCAAGATATGTTTAACAATTTCATTAGAGATCTATCTTTTATTCAGGAGGAGTTAAAGATGCATACTGCACTCACTGCATCTTTCCTTCTCAGTATGCTAGTCTCATGTATACAATTCGTCTACATGCATGATTACCCATAGATCTATTGACCTTGTATTTTGCATCAAGGTTGCCTTATATCAGAGAGAATATGGGATTTGTCATTTTGGGGTTGTCTTATTTCTCTATGCATATTGGTTTCCAGTTGGCACCATTTTTATTGTAAATAATAGAATTTCATTCTTTTAATGGCTGAATAGTATTCCATGGAATACATGTACCACAATTTCTTTGTCTAATATTCTTTAACTGACTTTAGCTGTTTTCATGTCTTTGCTGTTGTAGATTGTGCTGCTGCACAAATGATGTAGTCATATTATTAGTAAAACTAACGTCCATCCAGTAAGAAAGCTTTAATGCCATTCCTTCTTGCCCAACTTCTTATTGTCAGTTTTTTCCCTAGACAGCTAGTAAGCTAGTATGCAAGAGCAGTTACATAACTGCTTCTGATTCCCCCGTGCAGAATTCTAAGATGCATATCAATCATGTTGACTTAATCATTTCCATATTTTCCCTGTTCCCATTAATCTTTCAGTGAGTATCCAGTGACATTTTGATGACCATTATATTCTAGTAAAATAAAATAATCCTAAACAGAAGTAAAACCAGCATTCTCTAACAAACTTTAATAAAGTTGCATAGCTAATGATTCATTTGTGAGCTCTGGTCACAAAATCTTTAGTGTGGGCTGCATATATGCTTTAGGATATAGAAATGGAGACTCAAAGGAGAAAATATTTGTGACACTTCTGAGATGTTTCTGTTGCCTGCTCTCGTGGTACCATGACGTATGAATGGTGTGTGAGTAACCTATGAACATGGACAAAATGGGATGCAAATGATGTGTAAGCAGTGACGCGGCAGAGCTTACGTGGCATTTTCTTTTCTCCCATTTCACAAGGAGCCCAGAAACAGAAAAGCCTATTTCGCTTGGTGTGTTGTACACAATGATTACCAGAGCATTGTAGATGTAATGAGTTGTCAACACACATTACTTCAACATACCAATGCATAAGTGAGTTAGCAAATTCACAACAGAGCATATATTTTTTGGGTAAAATTACAATATTAAAACCATGTTAACCATCCCTTATATATTAAAGTAGATAATTCATTGTTTAAAGGTTGGCATGGGTGTCATAGTTTTTAACCTTGTCTAGATATTATTGATTTCCTTATCCAAAATTAATCAAACATATTTATTGTAGCTAATTTAGCTGGTATTTTGCTTCAGAAATCAAAAGATGACTAATTTGTCAGCCACATTGAATTAGCTAGTTTGAATAAATTGTAACAAGTTAAAATGAGAATCAGACAAATTTGATTATTGGGTTAAATTGATTATATTAAAGAATTGCTGGTTATTTGGGGAAAGAAAATGATACTGGTAGAAATATTTCAGAGATACATAATGAACTATTCATGGACAAAAGATGACATTCTCTAAATATATCTAGTTGAAGAGAATATTTAATGGATTCATATACATTTGTAATGTTTAATAATTACTGAGATTATCGGATAAGTGTAAATATACCTATTGTAACGTTATTTCTACTTTCATAATTTTTTAAATTTTCATAACAGAAAGTATATAGAGGTGGAAAAAAACAGGCAAAACTGATTTAGAATCAGCACACAAAGTTGAATTTCAGCTCTGCAACCTAGCAGCTATGTGATGGCAATGACTGGCTCATCTTACTGCACCTCAGTTTCCTCATCTGTTCAACCATGATAACTCTTAAGTATCTTATTTGAGGATTTGGAAAGTGGCCTCATAAAATGGGAAACAGAAAAATTGTGTACAATGAGGCCGAGAAGTTCAGGAACAGACAAAGGGTGCATTAATCCTTAGCTGACAGGGCTTATTCCCCATCAAACATCTTTTGCTTTTCAATGTCAAGTTTCTGAAGGGTTTTGTGGGTTAATTGTGGGCAACAATGTAGATTGTCTTTCAGGACTCTTGCTTGGTTCTTTTTCACAGGTAAAAAAGGCATCCCAGATATAGTCACTTCAAGAACTCAGTATCAGGTCATTTTTGAGGTCTGTTAGGGAGCAACTGAAAATACCATTGATCTTCCTGAAATTATAAAAGTGTTCATGTTGAGAGTGACCTGTTAATGGGTAGTATCCAAAGCCAGCATCTCCTCTCTCAACAAAAGTGTTTGTTTTAAGGAATGCATCTTTCTTGGATAATCAAGAGCAAAGCTTGAACCTGTAGGCACTGAGGGATAAAGTATGTCTTTCCAATAGAAATGAATAAATCATGAAAAACAAAGTATGTCTCAAAGGAATCTTCTGATATATCCAGTAATTGACCAGTTCTTCCTAGGGGATTTCAGCAGATGAATTGCCAAAATGTCTACAGGGAAAGTCAAAACTAAAGCCATTTAAAAAACAAAAAAAAGTTTTAATGTAAAAATGAGCCTTGATCCTTGATGTAATAATCAAGAGTGGCCTTCACAAAGATCTATAAAACAAATGTTCACACCTTTTTAACCCTGAAAAGGGTTGATGGTAACGACAACAATGATGCAGTTATTATACACAGGAAAGCATTTTCTAAACTAAGCAGCACTCTCAACGAAACACTTTAGTGTCTCACCAATGTTTCTCAACAGCAAACATGAGTGCAAGAAAACCACTGTTCTCATAACCACTGTATTGTATTCTCATGTCTTTCCGTATGTTCTTTCAGAAATCTGTGGCTATTCTTTACAGCTACACTTCCATTTGATGAATAGCAAGTTATTAGAGTGAAGTTGCAATGAGCATTCTGAAACTACATGAATAGTCTTTTCATACTTAGTTAAATCAAAATCCATTTGTCTTGCACTTTCAGGAGATCTTTCACTGATGCTTGAGTTTGTAGCTTCATACACTGGTAATTTGGAACATATTGGCTAACCATGTTATGCAGATCATTCAAATGTTGACACAGAATTACGCTTATTAATATCATTGCCAATTTCACTAAAAAATCTTTAAGTATTGTAATTCTGTCAAGTTCATGGTGGTGGATAAAATTTTCCAAGATTCTTATTTTCACTTGAAAACTAATTGTATCATTGAAAACAGATACTTTGTTTCCATGCAGTGACAGATTCACTTCATTGAGTTTTGAAAATGTGTGCCAAAGATCCCCATCTGAAAAACGATCATCTGTCATTCCTTCTTTCAAGTAGCAAAAGATGTTACATGAATAAAGTGATGAGAGCAGCTCACAACCCAAAGAATTGCACAAGTGCTTTTTTCTTAAAAGTAGGAAACCGTCGCATTTCATCACAAACTAGAAGCGCTTAATGTGTAGTTCCCATTTAATTACGCACAGTATTTTAAAAACGTGTATTAACTTTGCCTATTTTGGTTTTTCATTTTGTTTTGTTTTGCTTTTTATCCATGTAAGTAGTGACTAAGAATAAAACAGCAGCTAGGACTGTTTGGTGCTACAATGTTGACTCACACTAAAAGTTTAGCAGTTTTAACCACCAGTATTTCTTATATTCAGTTAATGCCTTATTATGAACATAATTTTGACCTGGTAGACTTCTGTATAGGAACACCAGGGCCTGTAGAAATCTGATAATGACACTTTGCTTTTTTAAATATTTATTTATTTTTATTGGAAAGGCAGATAAGTTTTATGGAGAGAAGGAAAGAAAGAAAGAAAACTTCCATCCACTGGTTCACTCCAGAAATGGCTACAATGGCCAGAGCTGAGACAATCTGAAGCCAAGAACTAGAAGCTTCTCCAGGTCCCCCAAGGCTTTGGGCCATCCTTGACTGCTTTCCTAGGCCATAAATAGGGAGCTAGGTTGGAAATAGAGTAGACGGAACGTGAATAGATGCCCATGTGGGGTCCCGGCACTTAATAACTCTGAAACTATTGCTCTAAAATACAATAGTCCTTGTATATTCATTATGGAAAAACAAGGCTTCAGATGAAGACACAATGAAGAAACAAACAGTAAAGAAGAAAGCCAAACAGAAAAATTCCAAGCTTAGATTCTAAAAATGAGTGACCTTAATTTCTGAAGCTGTGTCAAAAGTAATTTTAGTGGGAGACACTCGAAGCAGTATGTTTTATGAGTATGCTACAAACCTAAACAGCATTGCTCAGTGATAAAGGGATGAAGTGAATGAAACAGAACAAGAGGTTAAATTAGATAAAAGGGTTTGGATCTGGAATGCATAAACTACATTTTGTAGTCTCTCTATGATTATTTCCTCTCCGGCATGGATAACGTCCATGATCTAACAATATTTAACTGGATAAATTTAGAAAAGAACGTAAAATTCTAGTAAAACAGAATGATAATAGATGTAAGCCTTGTGGCCTTAATTTATCACCTTCTGTAGCAAATCTACGGTTACTGCCAGCACTGTGGGAAGACCTTTCTCCCAAGGTAATGCAACAAGTATTTCAAATTTTTAACATAAACGTACCAAGTTTTGTAGAATAAGTGTGTGTGTCAAAGGTTTGATCCTAAAAGGAATTCTAGGGTGAAACTGACGAAGCACATAATGACTTCCATTTTTTCAGCTACTTCTGTCAGTTACCATAGAAGAGTGTAAGATTTCTACACAGAAAAGTTTGAAGGTGTTTTACATTTTTTTTCCCTGTGGGGAAAATAAAGGAGAATCTTTTAAAAATGATATTGTTAAAGAAAAATTCATATATACTATAGAAGATCGGAGAGAGAGAGAAAGCACCAGGATCACCCTGGCGAAGCTTGGGGCTGATAGAGTTCTACAGTCTGACTCCTTGTGGCTAGCCCCCCTGGACTGCATCTTTGGAACTCCCCCCACAACGTCAGGCCATACAGAACAGAGGGCGACCACAGTCCCCAGGGATTGAGAGCGGTCTGGATACAGTACTTCAGCATTGCAGAATGGAGATGGACAATGCACTAAGCACACAGTAGCTGCCCCCATCTCAAGATCAACCCTGGACCAAAAGCTACTTTGGTAGGCAGGGAAAGGGTGAGTAGGATGCCCTTAAAGATACATACCAGTCCTATAGGCAGCTGAGTCCCTTACCATTGCAGAACCCTGGGGAACCCTTGTGAACCCCAAGCCCAGACTGGGGTGCTACCAGATTATTGAACCACTGCATTGTTCCAGGGAAAGAGTCCAGTTTGCATTGTAATCTCCCTCACCCAGCCTACCCAGAACCATCCTGAGACCCCGCCCAAGTGGAGTGCTGGGGACAGCCAGGGAGCTGCTCCCACAAGCACCACAGATCTAGTCCAACAAGGACGCCACACACAACACAAGGGCCGCGACCCCTGAGTAGCTATGCCTTCAGAGACAGAATTAGGTGGCCCTGCTGTTAAAACCCTTGCTGTTTTAAAAACAAATGGACAGACCCGTCTACCTACATCTGGCCCTAGAAAACAGTCAATCACCCTCTCCCATTGTAGTGCTAAGAAGAAATTGGCTGGTCTCACCTATTCAGTTTCAGTCCCGAGAAACAATCACGCAACCACACCTGAACAATTTAATCTATAGAGGCTCTGCAAAGCAGATCGTTCTACCCACACAAATCCAGGAAGCAGCCAAGCATATTTAAACTGTTGTTGATGTTATGTTGTGGCTTTTAATTGATCGGGATGACATTCTGCCAGCTCTGCTTTCAGACCAGACACGGTCTCCCCAGTAAACCGTTGAACTTATCTGGACAATAAGATGCTGGACCCCATGCTTGCAATGAAAGAATCTTGACTGAATTTGAACTGTAATACTGCAACAAGGTAGAGGAATCCACCATGGGGGGAAGGTATTTGAAGGGGTTGGGGGAATCCCAGCGCCTATGAGACAGTGTCACATAATGCAATGTAATCAACAACAACAACAACAAAGCTTAGACTTGTCCTTATCCTCTTGTGGTCCCAAAAATCAGTTGGTTATTCTATTAGCAGAAATTTGGCTACAGGGATCAGCATTGTGGCATAGTGAGTAAAACTGCCACCTGTGGTGCCAGTATTTCTTATGGATACTGGTTCGAATCCTGGCTACTTTACTTCTACTTTGCCTCCCACACAGTCTTCCTGGGAAAACAGCAAAAGTAGCCCAAGTTGTTGGGCTTCTGCAACCACATGGGAGAGCCAGAAGAAATCCTTGACTCCTGAATTGCGCATGGCTCAGCCTTAGCCATTGTGGGCATCTGGGGAATGACCCAGTAAATGGAAAAAAAAAAAACATCAAACGAAAAAAATCCCTCTTTCTTTCTTCCTTTCTGCAGCTCTGTCTTTGAAAAAAATGAAATAAATCTTAGGAAAAAGTTTCCCCTCTGAGAACTTGATTACCCACCATTAGCTCCGTGAAGTAGCTAGAAAGTACTCCCTCGGCTGACCTGTTCCCGTGAAGCAATCTGTGTGGCCTCTGGACACCTACAAGTGTCATATGTGGGATCACCAGTGCAGCCTGACCCCCATCCTTGGTATAGGTATGTTACATCACACCAATGTGGACCCTTCCAGGGGCCTAACCCTCACTTGCACTACATAAACTTAAAGGTACCTTGCATCTACAGCCAGATCACCACATCGAGCACTGCCAGGGAACACAGCCCACCCAAGGAAGCCGTATCACAGCTGATGGCACAATGCAGTGACTGGAGCAGTGTAGACCACTAGCACTTCTCTAGACACTGCTGACATTGGTTATTGCTGAAGATGTAGGAGCATTACACTAAAGATCCCGCCTGGAATCGAAGCAACGCAACACAATCAGACAATCCCTAGCATATATTTCCAGCAGAAAGTCTAAGAAATCTGCCTTATATCATCTACTGAGATAATCGACAAAAATCAAGAAAAGGAAAATATAGACTAATCCCTCCGAGGAAGCACAAAAACTCACTAGCAGCCGACCACAAAGAAATGCACATCAGTAAACTTCCTGAGAATACGATTTGAAATAATTAATTCAAGCAAACTTAAAGAGAATACAATAAAATTAGAAATAGAATTCACAATATGGATGAAAAACTCACGAAAGAGATTGGCATATATAAAGAACCATCAGAAATACAGGAGCTGGGGGTAAGTGTGTGACACAGTGATTCACGCATGGCTTGGGATGCTAGCATCGTGTACTGAAGGACCTGAGCTTGTATCCTGGCTCTGCTTCTCGTTTCCACTCTTCGCTAGCATGTTCCCCTGGAATAACAGGGGATAACTCAGTAGCAGTGTCACTGTCATCCATATGAAAGACATAGGCTCAATTTCCTGAATCCTAGATTTACCTTGTCCAGCCCCAGGTTTGTAGGCATTTGGGGAAACAGCCAACCAGTGGATGAAAAGATCTCAACCTCTATATCTCTACTGCCCTCTCTTCACCTTTAAAATAAATTACTTTTTTTTTTTTAGATTTATTTTTATTATTTTTTCATTGGAAAGGCGGATATACAGAGAGGAGAGACAGAGAGGAAGATCTTCCGTCCGATGATTCACTCCCCAAGTGAGCGCAACGGGCCGATACTATGCCGATCTGAAGCCAGGAGCCTCTTCCTGTTCTCCCACACGGGTGCACTGCCGGGATTAGAACCGGCGCCCATATGGGATCCCGGGCATGCAAGGCGAGGACTTAACCACTTGTGCCACCGCGCCGGGCCCATTACTTTTTTTTTAAAGATTTATTATTATTATTATTATTATTATTTTTATTGGAAAGGCGGATATACAGAAAGGAGAGACAGAGAGGAAGATCTTCCATGTAGGCCCCGGTCTCCCAAGGGTTAACTCCACAGCTCAGCTTGTTTCTCCAAGGTGTAACAGGAAGGGCAATCATGGCCTGATACATTTAGCCCGTGGCTTGACTGCAATTTCCCTCCTTCCTGCCTCCCATTCTTGCACGTCCTGACTGCAATTTCCCTCCTTCCTGCTTCCCCTTTTTGCATGTCCTTGGGGGAGCTTAGGTGTTGCTTAACCATTGGGAAGATCCTGGGAGGGGCCAAGCAGACTATATAAGAGAGTTCGACTTTGAATAAAGGCCCTCACTTCACAAGAATGAGCCTCGGTGTGTTGTGTGTGTTGTCTGTCTTGTCTGTCTCATAACCCTAGTCCCTCCGCTCGACTTGGGGCTGGAAGTACGTGGCGATGCAGGCGTTGCCAACACTTCCGTCCGATGATTCACTCCCCAAGTGAGCACAATGGCCGATGCTATGCCAATCCGAAGCCAGGAGCCTCTTCCAGGTCTCCCACATGGGTGCAGGGTCCCAAAGCTCTGGGCCGTCCTCGACTGCTCTCCCGGGCCACAGGCAGGGAGCTGGATGGGAAGTGGGCAGCTGGGATAGAACCGGCGCCCATATGGGATCCTGGGCGTGCAAGGCGAGGACCTTAACCACTGCGCAACCGCGCCGGGCCCTAAATACATTTTTTAAAAGAAGAAATATTGGAGGTAAAGATCTTACTACATGAGATAAAAAATGCAATTGAGTAGGATAATTTCTAAGCTTGATTTGGGTTTTATAAATAACCAAAACAAGCAAACAATCCTCCAAACCAAAAAAGCACTAAGAAAGGGGACAGCTGTTGTAGTGCATGGAAGCAAGTCATTGCTTGGGATGTTTATTGTCCATATTGGGGTGTCATTTCAAGTTCTGACACCTTTAGCTCCAAAGAAGGGAGACAACAGATGACAGTACAAGTGCTTTGGCCACTGCTATCAATGTGAAAAATCCAAAGAGAGTTCTAGGCTCGTGGCTAACCTGTGTTGATGATCACCTTAAGGATATGAAATGAAGTGGCGAAAATATTAACAGTCATGATTATTGCCTCTGTTGTGTTGACAAAAGGGGGATTCCACCAAACCCAACGTGAGTGTCATCTTGGTCTCTTATCCAACCCTTGAGCAGACTACCCACGTCACTCGCACTACCCAGACAATCCGTGTTATCTCCCGGTGTCTGCTGAAGCAATAGGCATTCTTCCAAGCCACAGGTGCATAGTAGGTAGGCAAAGTATGTCAGAGGAGGAAAACAACAGGTGCTTCCAAAAACGCCTAAAAATAAATGGAGAAATATGAGAAACCTGAACAAACAAGAAGATATCACTCTCCCAAAGGAACACGACTACACTTTGATATTAGAATGCGAAGGTGGAGAGACCGATGAAATGCCTGAACATGAATTTTAAACAATGATAAGATTCCTTGAAAACAATGAGATGCAACTGCATGAATTAGGAAAATCCACACATGACATGGATGAAACATTTTCCTGAGAAACTGAAATTTTGAAGGAAATCAAAAAGAAATATTAGAAATAAAGAATTCAATAAGCCAAATTTTTAAAAAGCGGAAAGACTGAAAAACAGACTTGGTAAGATGGATGAAATGAAATATTCTCTGAGGCAGAAGGCAAATTTTTGGAAAAAATATCAATCAGACAAAAAAAATGAAGAAAAAAACCTACAAATGATGTCCAAGATGTATGGGATGACATCAATTGAAATAATACACAAGTGTTCAGGTTTCTAAAGTGATGGAAACAGAGAATGGATTATAAGACATATTTAGTGAAATAACAAATAAAAACTTCACTAATTTGAAGAAAGAGTTATCCGAGTACAGGAAATGCATAAAACTTTTAACAGGCATAAGCATAAAACATCTTCAAAATGGCACATTTATAGTCTCAGTTTCCACAGCAAAAAATAAAGAAACTTTTCTAAAACATGCATGCAAAATGAAAGATTAGCTCCAGATGATCTTCAATCAGACTCACAACCGATTTCTCATCAGAAACATAATAGGCTAGGAGAAAATGGAAAGACAAAGCTTAGATCCTAAAAGGAACTACCACCCCAGAAGAGTATACCCAATAAATTGCTCATTTATACATGAAGGTGAAAAGTATTACAAAGCAAACTGAAAATGAAAAAACTTCCCACCAGCAGCCTTATAAATGATTCTTAAAGCGATGCTACACATAAGATTACAAAATGAAAATGACTAAAATAAAAGAATACAAAAGTAGAAAATCTTGTAAAACTACAAAGCAAATCCTATGCATACAATTAGAATATTAGTGAGAAAGATGATAGGACCAAATTATGACGTTTTAATAACAGTCTTGAAGAAAAATGGCCTAAACTCTTCAATCAAAAGAAACAGACTGGCTGAAGGAATTAAAAAGCAAGATCCATCTATTTGTTGCCTAGAAGAAACACACTTTACCAACAAAGACACAGAGACTGAAAGTGAATGGATGAGAAAAGATATCCCATGGCAGCAAAAAGTAATGATGAGTAAGTGTAGCCATTCTAATATTAGGCAAAACTATTCAATAGACAATGCTATCTAACAATAACAACAACAACAAAACTACTAAAAAAGATGAAGGACATTAACATAAATATTAAAGCAAATTCAATAAGAAGGGACAACAGTAAGTGCATATGCATTGCATCCCATGGCACCTGGTTGCTTAAAATAAGACTCAATGACACTAAAAGGAGATATAGAAACTAATAAAACCATAAAGACTTCAAAACTCCATTTTTCACAAACGGAAAAATTAACAAGAAAAAAAAAAACCCACCAGCAAAGAAATGACAGAGCTAATCTATATTATGTACCAAATGGACCAATTGATACTCACAGAACATTTTATTCCACAGTAGCCAAATACACATTCTTTTCCTTGGTTCATGAAATATACTTTAGAATAGACAATAAAGCAAGCCTCAGTAAACTAAAAATAAAATCTTTTTTTTTTTTTTTTAAAAAAAAACCCAAAAACTGCAGTCATGCCATGCATCCTTTCTGACCACCAGGGAACAAAGCTAGAAACCAGCAACTCGAGAAATCCTAGAAAATAAACAAACTATAACGAACAGTGATTTATAGAAGTAATCAAAAGAGCAACAAAAAATTCCCAGAAACAAGTGAATATGACATCACAACATATCAAAATTTATGAGATACAGCAAAAGCAGTGTTAAGAGCAAAGCTCCTAGAACTTGTGCCTATGTTAAGAAATCAGAAAGTCATCAAATAATCTATCAATGTATCTCGAGAATCAAGAAAAGTAACAACAAATCAAGCCCCACATTAGTTGAAAAAAAGGAAATAATTAAAATTAGAAAATAAATAAACCAAGTTAAAAAATGACGCTAAGAATCAGTGACAGGAAGACCCGGTTCTCAAAGGGAAAAAATAACACACTGTTGGCTAACTAACTAAAAGAAGAAAGAAAACATCCAGATCCATAAGATCAGAAATGAAAGGGAAATATAACAGACACTACAGAAATCAAGCAATCAATGGGAATTATTACAAACACCTATATACCAATGAACTGGAAAAAATCTAGAATTAACTGATAGATTTCTGGACACATTCAATTTACATAAATTGAGTTATGGTGACATAAGAAGTCTAAATAGGCCAATAATTAAGAAATTGATCAAATCAGTGATAAAGACCCTCCTAAAAGAAAATCCCAAGGCAAGATGACTTCCTTATGAATTTTATTCTGCTTTTCAAGAACTAATTTCAATTCTTTTCAAACTATTCAAAATCATTGAAATGAAGTGAATCCTCCAAAAACTCCTTCTGTGTCAGTATTGCCCTAATTCGAGAACTAGAAAAAGATGCAACAAAGAAAGAGAACCATAAACTAACATCTCTGATGAACATAGATGCAAAATCCCTCAATAAAATCTGGTTAATCAAATTCAATGATACATCAGAAAGATCATTAACATGCACAATAGGAAAAGTAGGATACAACGTATGTAAATCAATAAATGTGATATACCACACTTACAAGGTGAATTATAATAAACATATGACTAAATCAATAGTTTTAGAGAAAGAATTTGATAAAATACAACATCCTTTCATGATAAAAAAAAAAAAGAAAACCTTAGGTAATGTGGGTATAGAAGGAGCATTCCTTGATACAATCAAGGCAATTTATGAATAACACTTATGTCAGCACCACACTGAATGAGGAAAGGGAGGTATTTCCACAAAATCCAGAAACAGATAAGGATGCCCACTCTCTTCACTGCTATTCAAATTAGTTCTGGAAGTTTAGCCAGAGCAATTATGAAAGAAAAAGAAACCAAAGGGATCCAAATTGGAAAGAAGGAAGTCAAGCTATTCCTGTTTGCTGATGACATGATTGTCTATGTAGGGGACCCAGGTGACTCTACTGAGGGACTATTGGCACTCATAAGAATGTCTAGTAAATTAGAAGGATATAAAATCAACAATCAAAATTCAGTGACATTTGTATGTATGCTTACTTGGCTGAGAAAGATCTTACAAGACCAGTGACATTCAAAATAGCTGTGAAAGTGTAAGTACCTTGAAATAAGTTGAAATAAGGAGAGATATTTTTGCAATAATAATTATAAAACATTAAAGCAAGAAATAGAAAAAGACACCAAAAGGTGCGATAATATGCTACATCCATGAGTTGGTAGAAGTGCCATCAAAATGTCCACACTAGCAAAAGCAATTTTCACATGCAGTGTTTTTCCAAA
Organism: Ochotona curzoniae; assembly: GCF_017591425.1. Lineage (NCBI taxonomy): Eukaryota > Metazoa > Chordata > Mammalia > Lagomorpha > Ochotonidae > Ochotona > Ochotona curzoniae. Next base: position 1,344,019 of record NW_024466327.1, read on the forward strand.
ATACTTATGACATTCTTCTCAGACCTAGAAAAATAATCTTAACATTCCTATGGAAGCACAAGAGAACCCAATGGCCGGCTAAATGAGTCTTAAGCAGCAAAAACACAGTTGGAGGCATCACAATACCAGAATTTAAAATTAATATTACAGAGAACTTATAACTGAAACGGCCTGGTACTGTCACACAAACAAACATGAAAACCAATGGGACATAATAACAATTCCAGAATGAATGTAGACCTTTATAGCCAGTTGTTTTTTGACAAGCAAGATGAGGTAAGGAGTGACTAACAAATGGTGCTGGAAACATTGGATCTACAGGTGCACAAGTAGGAAAGGCTCCCGCCACCTGACACCTTCCAAAATAATTTAAAAAACACAAAAATTCAAACTGGGTAAAAATAATATAAAACTGAGAACTGATATCATTAAATCATTAAATGAAAACATTGGGACACTCTGCAAGGCTTCTTAAAAAAGACTCGAGAGACAGGCGATTGAAAGTAAAACATAAATGGGATTACATCAAGTTAAGAAGCTTCTACTCTGCAAAACAAACTGAAGTGAAGCGGCATTCTACAGAAAGAGAAAATATAAACTACAAAACTGACAGGATTGATATCCAGGATTTATAAAGAGCTCAAGAAACTCAATGACAAAATAGACAATTCGGTTAAGAAATGATCAAAGGACATGAGTATGCAGTTTTTGGAGGATAAAATTCAAATAGCCAGCAGGCATTCAAAAAAACGATCAGGTTCTCTGGCCATCAGATAAATGCAGATAAAACCACAGTGACATTTCACCTCAACCCCACGGGAATACGTATGAGGCAGAAAATCAGAAAATAGCAACTACTGGTGAGAATGTGTTGTTATTGTGAAAGTAAACTAGCGCAATCCTCATAGGAGACAAAATAAAGATTCTTCAGAATTCTGAAAACAGGTCTAAAATATAACTGAGCCATCACATCCATGGTAGTTTATCTAGATTAACTGAAATCAACACATGAGAGAGTTATATGCATCCTTGTTTATGTCAACTCATTTCAAAATAGTTAATATGTGGAATTAATGCAGATGCTGATCAAATGATGACTGCATAAGGAAAATGTGTCCTATATGCATTGTGGAATATTACTCAACCATAAAAATGAATGAAATCTCATCTTTTGGAACTAACTAGATGCAATTGCAATTGCAATGCTTAGTGAAATAATCCTAGTGCAAAAAGACAAATATGGCATGATTTCTCTGATTGGTCATGATTAATTAAAAAAAAAAGGTAATCTGCAAGAGTAAGACTGACATCTTGAGATTTGGTTATTACTTACAGTCTGTTTATAGTCCTGAGATAGAATAGGTTGTTTTTATTTTTTCGACATCCTGTATGTTGATCTTTTTACTCAATGGAGTGTTAAGCCTATGATGGTAAAATGAGATAAAAATACGACATTGTAAGAATTTTGGAGGAACAAGAAATAAAGAAGGAGAGTGGGTAAGGAATTCAGACAGAAATGTGGATAGGGCAGAAAGTAATACCATACTCCTAAATCTGTACTGTGAAAAAACATGAAACTTGATCACTTTATACAAATAAATGAATTTTTAAAATGATAAAAATGCAAAATAACAAACAAAATAATTTCTTTCGAAACTAAATGACTGAAACTGAAAACAATTATGTTTAGTAAAATAAACTATTCTCAGAAAGACAAATATTACATTTTCCCTGATTTGTTAATACACAGAGTACAAAAATGCAAGCTGTATCAACATAATGGACATTTGGGATTTGATTATTGTTACAATCCTTGTCTATACTCGTGAGGAGCAGTGTTTTTTTGCCTACTTAATATTTGTTGAATCCTGTGTCTAACAGAGCCTCTGACTGTGAAGTGAATTGCAAACATGTCATTGTAAAAAATTACAATAAAAAATAAGGAAGGAAGGAGGAGGGAGTTTAGGTGGATGGGCAGAAAGAAGGGTAGGTTGAGAAGCATCATCTCTGTGCTCTTAAATCTGCTCATGTGCCATCCATGAAGCTTGGTCACCTTCTATAAATGAAATCATTTTTTAAAACTATGAAAATGTATATGGCACCATTCACATACCAGCTTTCTGGATTTGTATTCAAACAAATGTATAAACTGCATTTATGTTTCCAAAACACTTACTATACAAAACACATCTTTTAAAAAGAAAAATAGAGGGCCTAGTATAATGACTAAATGGCCATCAATCCTCCCCTTGCAAGCACTGGGATCCCATATGGCCACCAGTTCATGTCGCTCTTTTTCCATTTCCCATGCAGCTCCCTTCTTGTGGCCTGGGAAATCAGTCAAGGATGGCTCAATGCCTTGGAAACCTATACGCACAGGCCTTGGAGACCTGGAAGAAGCTCCTGGACCTTGGCTTTGGATTGGCTCAGTTCTGACCATTGTGGCCATTTGTGGAGTCAACCAGTACATGAAAGCTCTTTATCTCTGTCTCTCCTTCTCTCCATAAATCTATTCTGCCCCTTTAATAAAAAATAAATAAATCTTTTATACAAATTAAAATAGAACTATCGTATGATACAAAAATTCTATAACCTCATAAATATTTGAAAAAATGAAATTATTTTGTATAGGCTGTTGACTTTCATGTTTGTTGCTATGAGATAGCCAAGATACCCCTCAACAGGTAAGTGGGGAGAAAAAAGTCATTATATGAATAGCTTTTCATTTAAGGGGATGTATAGTAGCTGTGTGATGGAGACTGTCATATCTAGTAACATGTCATTTAACTTCATGGCATTGTAAATTTCAATTTTTTTTTCTATTGTTGATTTTGTATCATGACTTTTCATTTAAGGGGATGTACAGTAGCTGTGAAATGGAGACTAACATCCAGATGTGAGGATGCAGTGTGGTATGCATTTCTGCTTCCAGACAAAGATGGACTTACAATGAAACTGTTTGCTATATCTTGACATTAGGATGCCGGACTCTCTGCCATTGTCCATGCCTGCAATGATGGACATATGACTGAGTATGAAGAACTATATGTTAGTAATGATATAGAGGAACTAGGTAGGATGGAGGGAATTGGGGAGGGGATAAGGGAATATGGAACTGTATCATAAAATAAGAGCAATAATAAAATGTAATTAAAATAAATAAATATTATTCGATCATTAAAGTATGAAATCCTCTCACTTTCAACAATATGAATGAATCTGGAGATTGTTGTGTTAGTCAAAACCAGTCAGTCACAGAAAAACAGATACTGCGTAGTCTCACTCACATGTGGAAATACTAAAAAAGTTTATCTCATAGACATTGAAAGTGGAATAATGATCACCACAGACAGTAGGGGGACAAAGCTGGAGAAACAGGGAGAGGACTTTCATGGGGAAATGTTATAGCTTGATAGAAGGAACAAGTTCTGGAGTTCTGTTACATGATAAAGTGACTAATAAACAATGATCTACATTTTGGAAGTTCAAAGAGCATTTTTAGTATTCTCATCATAAATAAATTATAAATATTTGAAGTGATGGATATGTTAATTATACTATCTGGTCATTATACTATGTGAATATGTATTTAAACATCACTTGAACCCTACAAAAATGTATGATTATGTCAATCAAAATGAAAGCTTACGAAGAAAAATAAAGATCTTTTAAAAACTGACAATGATTGTTAAACTGCCTCTCTCTTGCTTTTTCTCTTTCTCTTTCTTTATCATGAAACCAATAAAACAGTCTGAACTCCCTGGAAATCAAAATCATGAACCAGTTCTATATTTTTCTTCTAATGAAGCCTGCAGTTAGGCCGTCTTGAAGCTTAATTTTTCAATACTTACATTGCATAGGAATGAGCACACAATTTTACTATGTTACTCTCCCAGTGTAACGGAAACCTCTTGCCCCAGGGCCAATGGAATGAACATCAGACCTCTAGCCCCTTGAGGTAGCTCCTTCCCCTCTCCCAGTTTTCACCGCTTCTCGGCTATAGTCATGCTTAATGCTGTAAATAAAATATGTGATGCTACATGTAATATTATATTGCTCTAATGTAAACTGATTTTACCCCCTCTTGCTTGCTCTTTCTATAAAAAAATACATCTTGATATCTTCTCAACACTGTTCTAATGTCTTCAAAAATTTTAAGCATTAGATACTCAAGGTGAAATGAATACTTTTAGTCTCTTTCTATGAATCACAACTTCCCTGAAGAATTTGTTGGGCTACAATGGTTTTAATTGGGTGTTGCATAATAAAAATGAAATTGGTTGATTTTTAACCAAGGTTCCTGGAAGGGAGCTTTTAAACCCTGGGGATTTCCCAAGTGGTAATCCATGGTGGGCTGAGACCACACTGAGTTTATGGTAACGAGGTGACTCATGATGATAGGGTCTTAGTTTCAAGATGGGGACGGGGGGATGAGGTGTTGGCCATGTCAGAACAGCTATGTGATTAGAGAGTAGAAGCTTTCAACCTGATCTCCAGGGAGAGAAGAGGTTTGGAGACTGAATTTAATTATATTTGTTAGGAATTCAGTATATGATGCATATGTCACAGAACCCGAGGGAAATCGCTGACAATGATGCCCAGGTGAACTTCATAGATGGTTACTCATGTCGTTATGGGGACAGCCTGTGGAGAAGAATCTTCACCTGTGGGACCATAATACCTCTGATGGGTTTCTTCTTCATCCTGATCTTGATTTGCAGTCTTTGTTATGAAAGATGTGAGTGTAAGTCAGTTCCCAGAGTTCTCTGAGTCATTCCAGTGAATTACAGAATTTGACAGAGTATCTGGATCCCCAGCTGTGAAACCATTTGGATAATGCCAACACCCTGGGAATCAGAACTTGTGGCTAGTATCTGCAGTGAAATCACATGTGGCCAACGAGGTCCTTGACGTTTGGGTTCCGCGTGAATGATGGGTAGATCATTTCAGAATTACTTGGCATCTGGTGTGTGTTTATTTGTTAGGCTTCAGGATACTCACTTCTGGGAAATTAGTCAATTGCTATTGTTTTCTAGGAAGAAATAACTGTAATCCTCTAATTTTTTTTTTCTCAACACTGCCCCATATACATACACATGCCAAACAAGGCCTTTAGCCAAATTTTGAGTGTCTCGTTGTGTTTGTACGGTATGAAACCTCTACCATTTAGATACAAAAATTCCCAGTTCCCAACAACTGTGACCAAATATGGTGAAATTTCAAAGTACTGAGCCCAAGTGTGTGTGTGTCTAAATTCTAAGACAAAAAAAAAAAAAGCCTACAGTGACTCTTTTTTATATAATTTAAAAATTTTTTAAATTATTATTGTTATTATTATTTCTACAATTTTGTATAGGCTGGGATTCCCACCCCCTAAACTCCCACCCCCTGTCAGATTCTTCCCATATTGTCACAACAGTGTAGTGACTCTTTGAAGTTTTAACTTTACTCAGTGTATGGATCTGGAATTTGGTGGGGGGGGGTTGGGAAGCTATAAATTCTGTCTATACAAAAGCTTTTCGAGTTAATTTCAGATCTATCTGACCCTTGGGGTTTCTGGAGAACGATGTTAACTTCTTCACAAGCCACGAACACTTCCAGCTCCGCCAGATGTGGGATGGGATCCCAGATGAAAGCACCACATCCTTTCTCCCAGGAAGGGTGAGGAAGATTCTCAAGGAATTCCCAGCTTCAATCAGCACTGGGTTATTTTTTGTTGAGAAATAGTGCAGGAGATTGACATTGGGCATTATACATAATTTCAGGAGTATGTGTGTAACATGGGGGCCGGGTTATTTTTGGAATATGCCCCATAGATTCTTTGTTGGCAAAGCTTGATTTGCCCTGACATATGTTGCTATGAGAACACATAGTACAGGGCATGCGCATACCACTGAATATCAGTAGCTTATGGCTGGCCAGAATTATACAGAAAGAACTTCTGTATGTGGGAAGGGATTCCTATCACTCACCTGGCTTATTAGGTTGGTGACTCTTATTGAAGCAGAAGGCCTCTCTACCAGTTGAGCGAAAAAACATTTGGTATTATGTAAACTCTTACAGGATCTGCCAGGAACTTCCTGAGAGTGATTCTCCGTTACTAAAATCACCTAAGAGAGTTGCCCAGTTGAAAAGGGATGTTTGTGACTTTTGTTCAGAGAAACACGTGGCCCTTTCTGCATAGACATCCAATCCCACTTCCAATACCTTCCAATACCACTTGCCTCTTCCTTGACCACATGCTCGGTCTGAGACTGCGACTCTGAGGATATTACCCAATATTTGGACAATCTATTACACACTTGAATATGCATTGCTTAGATTGCCTTCTTTTACAATGCTAGTCTAACGCTTATAGATACAATATCCTGTATCTATGAGCATACACCTGTGTTGGTATAATATATATAATATATAATACATATGCATCTCAGATATCTTGAAACAGTGCCTTGACTGTCTTAGTAATATTCATACTTTAGGTCATTACTTACGCATCCCCCCATCACTCTGTTTCTTCTACACCAGGAAAGTTTTATAAGTGTACACCAGAGCCAGAAGTCTTTCACTAGAAATTCTCTCTCATCCTTTGGATTCAAGAGTTGTGCTTCCTCACGGTTATTATCTTAACAAGAAAATTCATTATATCAAAGTGCCAAGATGAATCACAGGCTATTTCCTGGAACTGTGTTATTCCACACTCCTTGCAAAGATCCTAAGTATATTACATTTCAGTGAAGCATTTGTCAAACAAAATGCGAGGTGGCTTCCCTCTTTGCTATAGTTTTGATTTATCTGTTGCTATAAGTACTTAAATGCTGATAGCACTTGAGGTGGGAAGATTGGAGTACTTATTTTCTAATACTGACCAGTGTTGAGGTGGAAATGGACATGATTTCTAATCATGCTGGCATTGTAGACTTAGTTCAAGTGAACTAATCCTTTTGCAACTAACAATCCACTCAAGTTAAAAAGGTGATCTATGTACCATCACCCAACTCCTAGGTATTGTTGTCACTCCTGAAACTGCTTCCTTGTTACTTAGAGGCCCAGAACAGTTTAGTTTGCTTCATTTAATCTGTTAAGGATGAGCCCTATTTACCACAGGAAGATGTGTTTCAATAATTGTCCTGGTGAATGTAAGTTCATCTTAGCTTGTATGCTGTGGAAAGAGAATTCCGAGTTCATTCTCCCAAAAATGGAGCTGTGTTTTAGAGGGTTCATTCAAAATAGTCCTTGTATGAGCCCAGTGCAGTGGCACAGTGGATCAATCCTTGCCTTGCATATGCCAGGATCCCATGCCGGTGGCAGTTCATGTTCCAACTGCTCCACTTCCACTCTTCCTCCCTGCTTATGGCCTGGGAAGGCAGTGGAGGACGGCCCAAAGCCTTAGAACTCTGCACCCACATGGGAGACCCAGAAGAAACTCCTGGTTCTTGGCTTCAGTTAAGCTCAACTGCAGCCATCGCGGCCACTTGGACCTTCTCTCGGTAAATCTGCCTTGCCAAGGAGATGGGGGTGGGCGGGGGCAGGTGTGTGTGGGGCAGGTTCTGGAAGTGAGCGGGTGGGAGGGAGTGGGAAGAAGTTATTGAAAGGAATTCTGATGAATTAAGGGTAAAGGGATTAGGAACACAAAGATTGGATTTCACTGTGTGTGTGTGTGTGTGTGTACACATACATATATATATACACACATTTAACTTATATATTAAAATGGACTAAAAATGGAGGTCAAGTTCCTTACCTGAGACCTTAAAAAATCATCACAATGTTGCCTCTTGATGAGCAAATGCCACTTGGACTCTTTTCTAGGTCCCTGACTGAAAACATTTGCTACCTAATTGCTTTCTTCCATCCAAAAGTCCATCACTCATATTTCAATCAAATTTTTAAAAATCATGTATTTACTTGAGAGTCAGAGCTAAATACGGAAAGATGGAGAGAGGGAGTCTCCACCCACGAATCCTCTCTCCAAATGCCCATGGAGGATAGGGCTCAATCAAAGCCAGGAACCTGAAATTCCTCTACTGGTGTGGCTCAATCATCAGAGCCAGCATCTGCTGCCTCCCAGCGCTGCATCGGCAGGACGCCAGAGGCAGCAGCCAGAGCCGAGGACTGAACCGAGAGATCTGATTGATGGAGACAGGCATCTTAACCATTATGTTAACTCAGGTTGTAGACTTGTCCCTAAGACTCAGCTGGCATGGCCGCACCATATTACTAAATTTTAGTCATGCTTCAATGGAGGCAACCGTTTGATTATACTTTATTTCTTTGCTTTAGAGCATAATTAACACAAAGACACTCTCAAGTTGGAAAATGTAATACAGAATAAGTTTATTTCATTGCAAAATAATTTCAGATCCGTGCAGAGTTGGCTCGTAACACATTTGTGATGAATTTTTTCAAGACCTTGTATGTGCCTAGCTTTCATATTGGATATTTATCATTTCATCATTGTTGTGCAAGGTCTCTTAGGTAAAAGCAGTGTTTGTTATATCTTGGTATACCCTTCCCTACGTTGCTATTTACATTCTATTTTTTGTCTCAAATTTGTCTATATTTAAGCCTACCAATATTTTACTGCTTGCTTCTTTATTCATCATTTTTATACTTAGGTTTTTAGATATCAGAAATGTGCTCATTCTCTGTGTCATTACATATTATTAAGGAACAGTTACCCTTTAAAACAATTTTTGCTTCTTTTCCATTACTGTGTGAGTTTAAGCCCCAAATAGATCCTGCCCCTTTCCCTCTAATAACTAGTTTCAGCTTCACTAGTTGTGAACCAGTCTGTAATTCTCCAGGGCGTGTTAAGCATCCTGTATAATCTTGTAATCGCCTCTCAACCACCTAGTTACCATCTCTGCTGGGATAGTTTTATAATAAACAATTTTCCAACCAAGCTATTGTTTTTGCCAATTCCTGCTTCCACACAGGTTTTCTTGTCCTACAGAATGGCATGCCATGCCATCCTCTGCTCCGGGTCTCTCTGTCGCATTTTACATCTAGACGTTAACTACTGGGAAAATGCCCCACCGTTCCTGCTCGCTTGCTCTCCGGTTTATCACTAATGCCTCTCGCTTCAATCATCACAACCACCTGTTGGTCGGTCTATGCACTTTTGCATTAAGCCAACCTCAGTCTGACTTGAGATGCCTGCGGAATACTCTGTCACAGTACCTGCTACAACAGACTGTGCAGTTCCTCCTCACCTTGACTTTGAAGAGTCTCCCTCTTGCTCGCGGAGATTCCATTGTGTGCTCTCTTCCTGAGCTAGAGCCGTGAGGCGCCCTGTTAGCGCTCTTGAAATGCCCTTCACTCCGCTTGTGCTCATGGCTCCAGCCTTTACTCCAACTATGCTTTGCTTAAATGTCACTTTCTCACCGAAGTGAGCCGCTATCACAAACTGCAGCCACCCTGGCTTTACGTCCATAGTTCAGCCTCCACTTTTAATTTTCATTTTCTTCTTAGCTCCTATGAACATCCAATGTATTACAGTTTGCAGTTTGTTTCTTTTGTATTCATGGACAAGGATCACTTAACAGAGTTTTTGCCTTTTAAAATGCGTGTTTTCTAATTGGAAAGGCAGAAAGAGAGAGACTTCTACCCACTGGGACATTCCCCAGATGTCCATAGTGGCTAAGGCTGGGCCAAGCTGAAACCAGTAACCTGGAAATGTATCTGGTTCTCCTCCATGGGTGTCAGGGCTCAAACACCTGGACCATCTTCTGCCACTCTCCAGAGGTATCACGAGGGGCTGATGGGAGGAGGAGCAACGAGGGGCCTGATGGGAGGGGGAGCAGTGAGGGGGCTGATGGGAAGAGGAGCAGCGAGGGGGCTGATGGGAGGAGGAGCAACGAGGGGGCTGATGGGAGGAGGAGCAACGAGGGGGCTGATGGGAGGGGGAGCAGTGAGGGGGCTGATGGGAGAAGGAGCAGCGAGGGGGCTGATGGGAGGAGGAGCAGCTAGGGCACAGCCAGCACTCACATGGGATCTTGCTTGGTACCTGCTCACCAGTTTCATCCCCTTGGCCACAATGCCGTGCCATCTTCTTTTCTGTGTCCCTACACAGCTTCCCCAAAGGAACGGCTCCTTCTGTCTGTTTTTACTGATGAGTGTCTAATCTCTAGATTGTCCTATTTCATAGCACCTTAAAGAGATCACTGATGTTTTCATGCTGTTACATGCTCTAAAAAAACCTCCAGAACTTTTTGACCAGATTCATAACTTTTGTTATTCTTGTTTGCTTTTATTGACTGGAAGTGACATTATGTATTTTTTTGTCTACGTTTTAAATTTGGTGGCATGAAAGGCTAACGAAAAATTATTATACAATACTCTGCTGCTCTGTGTATTCTAGGAGTCTTTTAAAAACAATCTGATGGCTGGGTCTCAAGAGTACTACAGATGTTTCATATTTGAAAACTGCCAGAAAGAATCTTGGGTCTCTGCAACACTTCTCAAATTTTACTATAAAATAGAACATTCTAGTTAGTGTACTTTATGCCTTTATGGATGATTTTCTTTTTTTTCCTACTTCTCGCCCATAAAAATTTTATTCGAAATTCAATAAGCTATCCTAAGATCACCATGTCTAAATGGCGATGTGGCATGGCGAGTCTCCCCCTTGCCAAATGTCCAGATCTCCTGTTGAACAACTTTACAAAATTAAAGGCTATTACCTGAAGAATTTGCTCTAATGTGAGGCTAGAGGAGTTTTTTTTTTTTTTTGAGAAAAACCAGACATAATTAGTTATAGTTTTAAAGACTTTTTCTTACTAATTTAAAAAAAAAAATTCTAAGCAAATGAATTAAATTTAACATCAAATATATTGGCGCACACAGTAGTTTACTTTCTGGTTATGATACCAGCATTCTGTTTTTTAGGTTTCTTTCATGGGTATTATTTTCCATTAGGAATTGTTTTCAGCAATTTATACTTTTTTTTGTAGTTGACTATAGGGTATAGGAATGGTCCTTAATTATTCTAACTAAATCACTGATATTTCTACTCTAAGATGAGAGAGGCAATGGCTGTCATGGGTGTAGGATGTGGGCTGGGTTTGCTGCAGACCTGACATGTCACCCCGGCCACAGCCAGAAGCCGGAGAGGACCACAGGGGCCAGACACGCCACGCGGCTAAGAGAGCTACAGCCGGCCAATGATGAGCCCACGCTGACATCCCTTGCCTGTGCCAGCCTCCGTGTTGGAAGGGATATAAAACCCTCCTGGCACGTCCCTCTGCGTGCCTTTGTTCCTTCGCAGCAAACCAGATCTTCTCTCTCCCTTCTCCTCTTTCATGCTGTGTGGGGGAACGGCCCCAGGGTGGAACCCAAATAAAAGCATCTTCTTTTTTATAACTGACTGATGTTTTCTTTTCATTAGATTGTCGGGCTATAGCACAAAAGGAAAATAGAGAAGGGAAGAAAAAAATAAGGAAATGTCTTTGGGAAGATTTATAAACACGGGAAGTGTGGACTTTGTAAGAATTTGCAGTGAAGAGAAAATAACGCCTCTTCTCTTCCTTCTGCCTCGGTCCCCTGGGCTCCCTCCTTGCCCACTCCCCCCTTTGCTCATCGCCTGTCAATCATTCCAAAATGAGGCAGGCGGGTCTCTAGCTTGTCATCTCTACCCTTACAATTCACGTGGAAGGAACATCCAAATACATCCAGGAGTCAATTACTAGCAGGTGATATCACGTATGTGTGATATAAAGTTCAGCTATGAAAACTGTACTTGGAGAAAAGGACCCCAGAGATTCAAGTGTAACTGGCTGTTACGAACTTTTTATTCAAAGAGGAAGTTCATTATTTGTATCCTAATCTTCTCAGGCAGGTGGCAAATAATTGATACCAAAAAGTAAACCAAAATTGGTGAGAAGAATTTTACACTAATGAATTTTCTCACCTTTTATTTGCAAATTTTAGAAAGTTCCTCGTTACTAAATTATATCCGTGAGCAACAAATCATTGCCTACAAAAAGGAGGAAAAGATTCTATTCTGATTGCGAATGCTATCAGATAAAACCCTCCCCAGGGGACTGGGAAATGCTAGGTTAAAGAGAATTGCCGTGGTTCTTATGGCACAAGGGGTCAGGAGCCGCCGAAGACAACAGCATCCCAGGCAGCAGTGGCTCTTGTCCCACTGGCTCCACTTGTGATCTAACTGGCCGCTAAGCGTTCAGGAAAAGCAGCAGCGGATGACCCAAATATTTGGGCACCTGCATCCACACGGGAGACCTGGATGAAGAGTCCAGCTCCTGGCTTCTGGCTTTGGCCTGGTCCAGCCCAGATTGTTGTGCCAACGGGGAAGACCTCCCTCCTTTTTCGTGTGTGTGTAACTCTGACTTTCAAAGTAGACAAACTTTTTTTAAAGTTACTTACATTTAACCCTCAGAGGAACTCTGCCTGTTTCATAGGCAAATATGTGATATGTACTTACAAGAGAATGAAGTGGCTATAGATATTTTGTCTCTTAAAGCATACCCTTGGAGGTCAATCAGAATGCGACAAGGTGCTAGAGCAGAAAATAAAGGGACGCCATCTACAGAGTGTGTGAAGAGAGGAAGGGACGCACAGGGAAGAGAGTCACAATTCAGAAAGCATGAAACAAGTATGAAACTGACTTATGGACCTACATATGCATGTAATAACATGAGTTTTTTTAATTTTAAAAAGATTTATTTTATTTTTATTGGAAAGTCAGATAAACAAAGTGGAGGAGAGACAGAGAAGATCTTCTGTCCATTGATACACTCTCCAAATGGCTGCAACAGCCAGAACTATACTGAACCGAAGACAGGAGCCTGGAGCTTCTTCTGGGTCTCCCACACGGGTACGGCATTCCAAGGCTTTGGGCTGTCCTCAACTGCTTTCCCAGGCCTCATGCAGGGAGTTGGATGGGAAGTGGGGTTGCTGGGATTAGAACCAACGACCATATGGAATCCTGGTGTGCAAGGTGAGGACTTTTGCCACTAGGCTACCATGCCAGGCTCTAATTACATGAGTTTAAACATGATATGCATACACTTCAGCTAGTATAAATGTCTTAGCTTGTATTTGGAGAAGTGCAATCAGACATTCCAGTGAAGATGAGACCAGCCTCCTGGGAATCATGTTTCTTGTTGCAGTTTGCATCTTTTAGAGTATCAGTTGAATAGTAAGACGATGAAAAACTGAGGTCAAATGAAGGCTGTTTTTCTCATCTTTATATACAGCAGATTTGCTAAGATTAAATTTCATCCAGTTCTACCATTCGGTCTTTCTGGATTGTGTGTCCATAAGTGATACAATCTTAACATGGCAGCTTAGAAGTTGATCTGTCATGTGATGGAAGTCCAGAGAGAGGCTATGCACTGGATGGCAAGTTACTTCTGTCATTATTGAGGAGCTCAGGGAAGGGCAATCACTACACTGTCCACCTGCACTTCTCTTGTCCTTACTGCAAGAGGAAAGAGGAATCGGGAATCACGATGTTTCTAGAAGGAGTCGAGTGACCTCTTGTGGACAGCCTGGTCCAACAGCAGACGCTCTAGAAATTCACACACCGTCCATGGTAACAGAGGTTAGGGATTTTAGTTGATTTGGGGCACATTTATACCCAAGCAGAAATTTAGCATTCTACTACTTTAGAAGAAAATACCTTTAGAAGAAAGAAAAAGTTGCTTCTGTTAAAGAAAATAAGAGTCATGGGAATTGCAGATGGATTGGCTTCAGGAAAGCACTTAGATTGCATCTTAGGAAGCACACGGAAAAGTTTCTGGCAGAGACTCAGATATTCACAAAAGTGCTAAGCAAAGATAAAACTCTTTTCTGCTCTCCTCTCTCCTGCTTCCCTGTCCTTTTCATCCTAAGTTATGGAGTGGGGGAGTTGGGAACGCGTCCCTTCTGGAGGCTGTCTGACTGCCGCCCGTGCTCCGGGGGAAGTGTAGGAGGGAAGAGGAGTGATGCTGGGTAACATACGTGGTATTATGAGAAACCAGGTTGCGACTCAATTGTGATCATTCTGTTATCTCACATGACTGGAAGACACTCCACTAACAAAGTGGAGTGTTGGGACCAGCGTTGGGGCAGTGCGGAAGCCTGTGATGGCACTTCATATTTGGGTGCCAGTTAAAGTTGCAGAGGCTCCATTTGGAATCCAGCTCCCTGCCAAAAGTCTGGGGAAAGCAACGATGATGAAGTATGTGGGCCCTTGACACCCTGCTGGGAGATCCAGAAGAACCCCCAGACTTCAACCTGCCTACACCCTGGTCACTCAGCCAGTCATATGGATGCTTGCTCTCTCCCTCTCTCTCTCAATACTCCAAAAGTTACTGGAAGTAAATCATTAAATCTTGAAAAAAAAAGTCATAGGTGTTCCTGAAAGTTTGTTTTTCTAATTGTATTTCTGACTGTATTTATATGGAAGGCAGAGTTAGAGAGAGAGAAGAGAAAGGGTCCTTCCACTCGCTGGCTCACTCTCCAAATGGCCACAACGAGCCAGTGAGACTGGTCTGAAGCCAGGAGCCAGGAGCTGTGGCCAGGTCTCCCGTTGGGCACTGCAAGCATTCACCTAGGCAACATTCACCTAGCTGTCCTACGTCACCGACCCCACACTTGAAGTTTTAATCGAAGCATAAGAAAAGAACTTGTCACCCAAGAAGTCTGAAAAAAGAGAGTTAAAAAAAAATAGACATAAAGATCATTTGTGATTATAGCTCATGAATGAGAAATAAATGGTTTTTAACAACTCCCTTATTCTGTTTTGGCAAAGTTTAGGCCAAGCAAAAAAGAAAAAGAAAGGGAAAAGAAAGTGGAGGGTTGGCGAGAGAGCAAAGCGAGCAGGGCAGAGTGGCAATGAGCGGATGTCTTTCTTCCTCTAGTTCACCCTGGTCAGGCAGCAAATACACAGTCAGGTATATTATTTCTACTTACAGTCTTCAAAAGACAGATCAAAAAAGAAAAAGAACAGCAAAGAGTAAAACTGAATATTAAAATTTACATCTCAATTCTTCCTCTCTGAAGAGAACCCAAATTAACTGGCTCACTGCCACCTGCAGGCGGCTGTTAACATTTTAGACACAATGCCCAAAAAAGACGTATGCAAACCTGATGCTTGCGATTTGAGCCCTGTATTACTGACAGTTATTGTTCTAACACACTTCCTGAGTTTTGCAAGTTCATTGCGTCATTCATTTATTTAAATTTTTTTTTTTTTTGTCAAAAAGTGATTCCAACTGTTACACAGGTAGGGGAAAAGACCATCTAATACATCTATTAGAGATGATGGATGGAGGTCAGATTCCGTTGTGTCATGTAAAGATGGGAATTCAAATTTTTCATAGCAAATTCCTTTTCTGCTCCCCCGATTACTACGTTCCTTTATAATGCCTGCAGATTTTACCTAGAGTGACGCCTAGCGGTCTCATGCGGAAATGGGAACTTTGGTTTTGAACATTCAGCTGCCTGGTAGACAAAGAGGGCCTACGTTTTTCTGTGGTTAGAAAGTCATATGAGAAAAATTTGACTTTGCGTCATGGAAATTCTAATTTACCATCTCCTACTTATAACACAGAACTTGTTTTTTTTTGCATTACCGCTTCCTTGATTAGATCTCGGAACAGAAGAGTCTGTATTATTTGAAATGGTTATGTTTCTAAAGTCATTTCCTTTTCTTCCGTGTTAGAAACCACCACTGCGGCGGGAAAGAAGCGAGGCGATGACGTCACCTCCTGCTCTAGCCATAGTCTGTGACTGAGCATCACAGAGAAGCTCTATGTCTCTCTCTAGGACAGAGCATCACCGAGATCTTCCCATAGGGAGACACCAACACTTCAGACTTGTGTCTGCTTTGAAAGTGTGATGATTTGAAACACAGTGAAACAAAAATTTTGACATTCCAGGCTTGAAAGTCAATTCAAACTCCTTGTAAGACAGGCTGCCTTGTGGTTCACCAGTTATTCATTTTATTCTTGTCCCCCCCTTTTTTTTTTTTCTTCCCAGCTGCAGATTACAAAATTTGGGGACGAGTCAAAGAAAATTCCAAAGAACTAAGAGAGCCAATCCACGAAGATGTCCTGTTTCTTTACTCTCAAATTTTAAACGCAGAAAAATTACTGCAAATAATATAGTGACCAATCATATATCCTCAGTAAAAGAGAAAAGATACTATGGGAAAAAATTCTATGATTTGGTCTCTTTTTTCCCAATACAATTCCCCATCATCATCATGCAGGTAGTTATTTCATATCAAAAATATTTTACAGTTATCAAAGATATTCTCCAAAGTGCTTTTCTTAACAATTGGTTTATTCAAGTTATCCATGCTTAGATATATCATCTTAGTTTATTATTTTAACAAATGCAGTCTATTGTAAGCAGGACTTTGTCTGCTTGTCTGTTTTGTCTATTCTGTCAGAAAATTCTTTCCAGTAGTCCTCTGCTATCAAAAAGCAAAATGTTTTCAATCGACTTTAGAAATGACAGAAAAACAACCTCTGAAAAATCGGCTCTTCTGTGAAGAGCTTGAGAAAGTGAAAAACTGCCCACATTAACATTTCCAGACTCAGGGAACCAATCAGAGGTTGGAATAATCTCAGATAAGTTTCTTCAAGAAAACAATGAAGATTGGAATGTATGTTGTTTGTGATGTTTGAATTTATCTTATTGCCATCCTCTCACCCACAGGTCCATAACCTTGAAGACCTGTGGACACTTACGCAGAGGGTGCGGTGGCACCTGTCTCAGAGTCCTCCGGGAGACTGTCACTATCTGACGTGTCTGACCCATTCCTGAAAAAGAGCCACTCTCAGGATGTGCTTTTATCCACCCTGCTCAGGACTCATTCAGTGGAAACAGCACTATTCTCAGAAAGTTGGTTAACAACAAGTGGGAAGCTTGTAGCATGTCGGCTTCTTGAGCAATTAACAGAAAACAAATGATACAACTTGAAGGAAAGGTCTCCCATATTTCTAGAAACCCAGGAGGGCATTCATTGGCTGTGCACGGCCCTAAACATGCCAGACAAATACCCAAGCAATCCATGATCCATGATTGCTCCTTTTTTTGCTGACTTTAACACTATTTGAAATCAGAAAGTAAAGGTCAAGGCAGAATGGCAGCCTACTGAAAGTGTTCAAGACATACTGCACACGGCAGGGACCTCCTTAGCAAAGGCTGGGTGATTTGTTGGTTAAAAAATTATAGATAATTTCTGTTTTGTAAGCTAATGGAGCAATGCTATATTTGATAATATAGATTTCAATGTGATCAATCCGAGAAATTTGCTAATTTAAAAAAGAAACAGGCATTTGTATACCAATAACAAGCACACCAACATATCTTTGCAGAGTAGGGAATAGATCTGATTCTGATGGCTACAACATTATATTATTTTAAATGTCCTGATTTGAGTTGTGATAGTTGCAAACAAAAGAGAAGATATGGTCCATATACCAAGAATAAACAGTCAATAGACCCGAGGAAACCAGACACTGAATTTAATCAATGCACACTTTTAATAAGTCACTAATAACATAGTCAATAAAGTTCAGAAGATCAAATGTAAGCACTTGCAAAGAGGTACAGGGACTGACATGGTGGCAAACAGATTTCTCTTTCAGCTGCCAATGCCGGCGTCCCATATGGGTACCGGTTCATGCCCCGGCTGCTCCACTTCTCAACCCAGCTCCCTGCTAATAACCTGGAAAACAGCACTGCATGGCCCATGTGGGACACTGAAAGAAGTTCCAGGCTCCCAGAAAGATGCAGCTATGGCCATTGCAGCCATTTTGGGATTGAACCAGCTGCTGGCGACTCTCTCTCTCTCTTTCTCCTCTTTCTCTCCTTTTTTTCTGTTAGTTCTACTTTCTAAGTAAAATAAATAAATTTTAAATGTAAAACGATAATGATGCCTGTTTTATCAGAGTATAGACAAATAAAGAATATCTAGAAAGAAATCATATAAAATAACCAAATAGGCATTATAAAGTTAAAAAGTAATTTACCTAAGAGCAGATTTGAGTAGCAGAAGGAAAGATTAGCCAATTTGATGCTTTAAGATGACAATCATAAGGTATATAAACAAGGTCACTAGAAAATAATCAAGGGAACACTTCAACAAGATGCACCGAATGCCCAAGTATCCAATCTCATAAATAAAACATTATCTAATCCAGATGGAGGGCCAAGTGTCAATACAATGATGGAAACCGCAATACCCCACTTTCATCAGTGCGCAGGTGACACAGCTGAAATACTGTATATTTGTATACTTCAAACATACAATAAATCTTTGTACAAAACAGTACTTGTAGAAATCACCTGTATCAAAAGACATAAAAAACACCAAAATTAAAAAAAAAAAAGAAAAAGGTTTATCCCAAGGACTTAGAGGAACAAAAATCAACATATCCTAAAGGCATTAGAATTAAAGAAACTAACAGAGCATCGTAGAGATGTTCTATTCATATCATAGAGCATCACAGAGCGAAATAAGCAGAAATGAGTGAAATGTAAAACTGAGAAGCTCAATGAACTGAAAAGTCAGTTCTTTGGAAAGATGAACAAAATGAGGAAGCCATCAGCTAAACTGAGAAAAACAGAAAACTCAATAAAATTAGATATGAAAATATTTTCTCTGAAATAGTAATAATGCTTTTTAGGATTGTTTTTGTCATCATTCTTTTATCATGAAGTGAAAATGAAACAATTGGATGTCGTGCAAAAGCCTGTGATGATGTGTGTATAAATAAAGAAGGCAGCTTTTCTGAGTTGTCAAAAAAATTAGATATGAAAATACTACCAGTGATACAGAATTGCAAAGGAGTATCGGGATTATTTTAATAGCTATGTCTTAACAACCTTGGAAGCACAGAAGAAATGGATAATTTTCTGGATTATAATCTGCCAAAACTGAGTTATGAAGAAGATCTAAACAAAAAATTTGGACAAGATTGAGTCAATAATGAAAAGTTTCAACATTAACAACAGTAGGTCCATTACTGGATGACCTCTCTCTTGAATTTCATCAAACTTTTATAGAAAGAACACCAGTTTTGCTCAGAGTATTCCAAAAATTTAGAAGGGTGTGAGAGAATCCATCAGAATTCACTTGTACTGCTAGTATTAACTTCATTCCAAGACCAGACAAAAAGTAACCCTATAGTCCAGTCTCCTTCATGAACATACATGTAAAAGTCTCAAAAGAGAAATGCTGGCAAACCCTCCCAAGAGCAAAGTAAAAAGATCACGCAACAGGGTTAAGTTGAATTTATCCCAGAGATCCAGGGGAGGTTGAACACTCACATGCAATGTAACACATCAGCTTAACATTTGCCACTGCATGAATTTTGTAAAAGATGGAAAAAGGAATTGCTGAAAAAAGCCAGTTTCTTTAATAAATGGTGCTGGATAAAACTCGTATCTATATGCAAAAGGATTAGCACTTAACTCCTTGTATAAAACAGCCAATTCAAAAGAGATGAAAGATCTAACTAAGAAATCTGGAACAATGAGATCTTTAGGCGAAAACGTTGGGCAAACACTCCAAGAGAGTAGCAGAGGCAACAGATTAACTGTAATCCAGCTCCCTGCTTGTGGCCTGGGAAAGCAGTCGAGGATGGCCCAAAGCTTTGGGACCCTGCACCCACATGGGAGACCTGGAAGAGGCTCCTGGCTCCTGGCTTCGGATTGGTTCAGCATCGGCCATTGCGGTCACTTGGGGAGTGAATCATTAGATGGAAGATCTTCCTCTCTGACTCCTCCTCTCTGTATATCTGACTTTGAAATAAAATAAAATAAAATAAAATAAAATAAAATAAAATAAAATAAAATAAAATAGGCAAAGGACATTTCTTGAAAGAAGAAATGCAAGTGGCCCATAGACACATGAAAAAAAATGCTTACTATTTATGGCTATCTGGGAATTACGAATCAAAGCCAGTCTGAGATATCATCCTCCTCAAGTTTAAATAGCTATTACCAAAAATAGCAAAAATAAGCTGTGCTAGTGAGACTGTGGAGAAAGACAATGATCACACACTCTTGCTGGAAATGAAAATTAAATTAAACCTGCATTTTCATGTTTATTGTAACACTATTTATATGACATCAATGAGTGTCCGACGATATACATTGATGAAGAAGATAGGATAAAATAGCAATGAAATACAAATTAACCATGAAAGCATGAAATTCTACAGTTTACAGAAAAATTAATGAAACTGTAGATAATTATTTTGAACGCAGTAAGTCAGATACAGAAACACTAGTACTCCTTTTTTAAATTTTTTTTTCCTTAGAAGTTCAGAACATAGTAGATCTGAACTTAGAATAGGAAATGCAGGCTGGGAATGCTGGGAGAGGAGGCATTTGAGAGAGGTGCGGTAAAGGATGCTGTGTCAGTCAGACGCAAGTGACAAGCTTTAGTGTTAACAGTACCATGGCTGTATTCATAGCAATGCTACACGTGACAAAATCAATAAGCTAACTTCCCAACTTCAAAAAAAATGGAACCCTGTTTGCAATGCAGCAGCAAGGAACTTATTGCACGGAGCCAATAATCACACACATGGACTATTGAATGGTGGTCAACAGCCAAAGTATAGTAACAGCAAAAGACAAAGACGGAGGGCCACGTAAGCATAAAGAAGGAGGGTCTGAAATAGGATTTACATGCTGGTACGCGAAGGCTGGGGTCAATCAGCAGACAGTATGTCCTTGTAGCAAGCCACTAATGATGAAACAGCACATGAAAGAAGCACCTTTCTTTGATCTGTTATCAAGCCTTGAGGATTAGGGAGTTCCTGCACCCATGCTTTTCCATTACAACTGCTTCAGAACCTCTGCCCTGAGTTTCTGGAGCTTTCTCACGGACTTTTGCTGGTTACAATTCCACACTGGTGACATTAGATTGTTCTTCTATCTAATTATCTTTCTACATGACCTACCTCAAGACTAGCAAAAGGAAAGTAGTAATAAAGATGAGTGGGGCCCGGCGCGGTGGCGCAGTGGTTAAGGTCCTTGCCTTGCACGCCCAGGATCCCATATGGGTGCCGGTTCTATCCCGGCTGCCCCACTTCCCATCCAGCTCCCTGCTTGTGGCCTGGGAAAGCAGTCGAGGACGGCCCAAAGCTTTGGGACCCTGCACCCATGTGGGAGACCCAGAAGAAGTTCCTGGCTCCTGCCTTCGGATCAGCACAGCACCAGCCATTGCAATCACTTGGGGGAGTGAATCACTGGACGGAAGATCTTCCTCTCTGTCTCTCCTCCTCTCTGTATATCTGACTTTGTAATAAAAATAAATAAATCTTTAAAAATATATATGTATGTAACAGATACCAGAAAGACTTTAAAATCATTCTTTCATGTAGTTAGAAATGAACTGAGCAGATTAGGACATTGGCTATAGTTAGAAAAACAAAAGTTATCCCAAATGTGGAAACCGTTAGTTACTTAAAACACTCAAAAGTTCTTAGCGTTCTTACGTTATTACGCGCAGCTAATTCCCGCAGCCTGGCTCTTTTACTGTGAGTGGAAAACACCAGACACAATGAGGTACTTTGGAAGGTTTATTCCAGCGAGGCAGGAACGGGAGGGAGGTGGTGGGAGAAAGTGAGAAAAAAGAAGGCAAGGGGGAGGCTGAAAGGAGAAGAGAGGGCAGAGCCTCACCTGGGGGCTCTTATGCCATTCAGATGAGCCTGAAACGTGTGGGGGTGGGGGTCGGGGTGGGGGGATGGGGAGGGGTTGAGGGCAGGCCACAGGGGATTGCAGCCTGAAACTGTCACAGGTGATTGCCTAAGGACGATTGGTAAGTGGGTGGTGTTGGGGGAGGGGTTGGGAGATTGGGGGTGGGATTCTCAGGTGAAATGCCGGGTTACATCCGGTTGGCGAACAAGCGGATTGGTGTGAATTTCATGAGCTATGAGGAAGAGGAAGTGGCACCAGGTCCAGGGTGGGATGTTTGAATAACTCCTTACAGACACTTTCATAGTACTAGTTTCTTTTTATCAGTGTATTGAAAAGAAAACCAATAGATATCACCTCACAGCCATTAGGATGAGTACCGTAGTATCATATCTTCTCTCATATGCGGGAGAACCTTCACGCAAAATACAAAGCAAACTGATATTCTTGCGGAGTGATTTGGCATGCTTAGAACTAGTAATTAAGAAGGTCATGGCAAGCAGAGAGCAGGCTTGAGGCTCCTTCTGGAGCACTCTCTCCTCACCGGCCTACCCCTGGAGCCTTATCAAACACATGGGAACACCCAAGCTCTGAATTGCCCACCTGTCTGGGAAGGGCATCAGGGCCGGGCTGTCGGGGCAGCCTTCATAGCAGACTGATGGCTAATCTGAGGATAAGGGGAAGGTGGAGCACCTGCAATCCAACTATGGGGAATTATTAGGACAAACAAGACTGTTAATTACGTTACGGTGTCTCTGCAATCTTTCCTTTTCTTTTAATTTTAAACTAGACCCTCAGATCTTCGTAATGATATTTGGAAAGAAACCTAATAAAACCCATGTTGAAAGTGACTCACTCACTTGCTTGCCTGAGTGCACTGAGTCACCCCATCCCTGCTATTCATCTTAATTAAATTCTATGTTTCTTTCAGTTCCTGTCCTTCAGCCTTGGTCCTTGCAAACTTGTCGCATGTTGGCATGCAAATGAATGCCACTGGGGTATGAGGTCACTGCAACCCCACACTATTGTCTCAAGTGCTTTCGTGTGTCCCTCAGTCTCTAGGTGCCCCTCTGCCATCTATCTGTCATTTCCTAGCTCCTGGAATGTGCCCTCTCTGCCTCACCCTGGCTAATATTTCTCCATCTTTTGAAACGTGCCCTTAGGCTATTCCTACATCTTGCTTCTCGTAATTTTTTCTTAACATCCTCAAGCATTGGCATTGAATTACATATTTACCCTTGAGCTTTTCCAACTGCCTGCAACTTTTTTTTCCATGTTGCATCACTTTATCCCAGGTTTCTCTTATATTTTCTCCCACTTGTAGAGTTTCTGAGATCTATTTTGCTTATATGGGGTTTCATTGACTCTGCCTACTTCTACTTTCAGAATTGCAACTACGCCCTAAGACACCTGCGTCTCAGGTTAGAGTGTCTGTATTCACTTGCCTGGTTACAACTCCCAACACCAGAGTTCTGTTAGTGCAGGAGCGGGGAAGCAGCAAGGATGCCTCATGGGATTCAGTTCCTGTCACTCGGTGGGAGATCTGGAGTTAGTTCCTGGCTGTTTACCATTGGTGGCCTCTTGGATCCCCTCCACTCCCAACTTAGGCATTTCAATCAGTTGCTGGGAACTTTCTCCACTTCTCGTCTTTCTTTTTTGTAAGCATGCTGCCACTACTGCATTTACGGCAGCATATAGTTCAGTTGCCAGGTTCTAGCACCAGAGGATACCTCATCAGGTGAGACACATTCCTGATCATGGTTCGGTTCTTGGTGGTTCTATCTGCTTGTAGCATGATCTGCCAGTGGTGCACATTCACAACACATTTGGTTGTGAGTGGTGTTGGCATCGGCTTTCATTGTGCTGGAATTTCCATAGTACATGATGTTTTAAGATGTTTATTATTCCTTTAGTTTTGTCTATTTGGAAGGCAGAGTGAGCCTGAGGGTGAGCAAGCCAATCTTCCACCTGCTGCCTCAAACCCCATAGTGGTCAGGGCTGGACCAGGTCGAATTCCGCCGGGAGCCAAAAGCTCCATCCTGGACTTCCACGCGTGTTTTTTGCAGGGGTCCAAGCCCTTCAGCCTTTATCTGCTGCCTTACAGGATTCATGATCAGGAAGCTGGATCATTTGTGGGGCAGTTGGGACTTGGATATGGACACAGACATGGAATGTAGGCATGGCCAGTGGTTGCTTAATATGCTGGGCTGCAACAATGGCCCTGCATGTTTTCACGTGTTGTTAAGTACAATGATAAAGTCAGAACATCATTTTTAATGGATTCTGCAAGTGAAATGACTCAAGGGCATCCCCTCACCCCATCCATTGGCTGAAAATGTATACACAGTTTTGGGTCAATGAAGAAAGAGCATTTGCACGTTGGCAAAAACCTAAAGAGCTACAGGAAATTGAGGAAATGACCTCTCTTCCTCTTCTTAGGAGTAGCAAAACTGAATGAATGAGAAAAGTGCCTGGTACTCAGTAAGCACTTGCAACTATTAGCCATAAAATTAACTACCGAACAGTTGGTGTTTGTATTTGGCCAGGCAGCTGTTGTTGATAACCCGTACTTCATGCCACTGGAGGTAGCAATCTAGCAGACTGAAAGATGTCTTTTATTCTTATCAAATACAATTATGGTGTGTTCCTCTGAATGCCCAGAGCAAGTGTATGGGGGGCACGGCATATGAGGCTTGCTCAACTAGTAACCCTCCCTCCCCTCCAGCCCCCATTTTTTTAAGTGAGAAAATTGAAGTTCAGAGAGGACAGTAGTTTATTATTCGCAGGGCTTGAACTCATCTTAAGCATGTCAGCTCAGGTCAAAGCAAAGGCAAAGGCCCTGCTTTCTATGCCAGAGTCTTGTGATGAACGTTCGCTAAAAGGCAGCGTTCCAGAACCCTCTGGGGGCAGACTGACCTTTTCAAGGGTTAACCTACAAGTCGGGTGAGTCTTACAGAAGTTTCCAGAAGCATGGAGAAGAGAGCCTCCTTACAGAGTTCAACCAGATCAAGCCAGGGCATCTTTAAGGGTAGGCGAGCCTGGGAATGGAGAGGACACACTGGACCCTTTGCCTGGCCTTCAAGCCAATCTCCCAGCTGGTTCCTTAAACCTAGCAGTTTCTCTGCTTGTGGCTCCACAGCTGTGAGTGGTACATATTGCATTGTGCAATCCTTTTCCTCAACAGTATTAAAAGGCAACGCATTTTGGCATGCTGGTGACAGTGGAAATCCAGACATGGTCCTGTTTCAGCTTAAAAGCCCTAGGCATACTCTTTGGGGCTTACAGAGTTTGGGCACTCCCCTGTTTGGAGCGTGCCAGCTTTGCAGCAGGAACCTCCTTGGGAGTAATCAGGTCAGTGCGGGGAAGGTGACCATTGTTTCTGCTGCCCCCGTTTGTCCAATTGGCCCAGATGCTCCGCCAGGGCCAAGCTGCCCAGAACCTCCTTGCTGGCCACCCCTGCGGCCCACAGCCCCATCAGGAATGAATGCGCCTGCGCCATGGGACCCAGGCCGGAGCTGGACAGTGGGGAGCGAAGAACATCGGAGCCAAGGAGCCCTACAGAGCGGTGTGGGACACGGGGGCGCCGCGCGAGCTCCCAGCGTCGCCCCGTTGGACGGTTTGGCGGGAGGCTTGTCCTCTGCGGCGTCCGAGGATCCGGTAGTTGACACAAAAGGGCTGAATTGGGCACTAGAACTGGTGGTTTTGTTTAGTCCCATGAACCCGGGAAGTAACTGTAACAGGTAAATCATTCCAAGTATTGGGTTGCCGGGGGCTCAGTGGGTCCAGCTAAAGCTTTTTGCCTCTGCAGGTCTGATCCTAAAGATGAGTTACCCCCGACCCTTCTTCATGCTTGGAAACTTAGGCTGTTTGCTCGGAAACTTCCACAGGCGACTCCCCTGTTGGGATCCACCCATGGGTTAACAACTTAGGTGAAAGAGTTTTCTTTAACTATTGAAATAGCTTTTACTTAATTAGAGCAGCTGTAAAACTTTTCCATTTAGGCTGCGGTCATTGTACTCAACTCCGAACATCAACGCAATGAGAGGCTTGAAGGTCCTGTGTTAGTTACAAGTTGGCAATTTCAACCCGAGTAACCAAGACAACATCCATCTGTTTGGGCCAGTCCCTACTAAGGCCAAGCCGTGGCATCTCGATGATAGATTAGATTTGCTTTAATCGTGACTTGCCTCCCTGCAGTAGTATACTTAAACTTTTTTGGTCTCAACAAGAAGGATGCATTAAAAACAAAACAAAACAAAAAGACAACTTAAGTACCGCATAGAAAGGAAGCCAGCTGGCCGATTCTGCAGCGCCACGTGTAAGTGTTGCGGGACCTTGATGGGAACAATGCTGTGGATTGGGAAGGAATTGGTTTAATTGGTGAAGCAGGAAGGTTTGACTAGTATTGATGTAGTGATCTCCGATTTGCTGATGAAATCATGACGATGTACGTGTTTGAATTTCCAACAATTTAAAAGTTATGGCACACTAAGAATATTTTATGTGGATATCAGCTAATAGTGGGAAGGACAACAGTTCAAAACAACTTTTTTTTTTTTTGTCATTAGCAACAAAATTACTTGAAGGGCTTTTTAAACACTTTGAGATCACTCTGAGTTTGTCAGATCTCTGTTCAAATTGAAGTTTGAAGTTTTTGCCATTGCATAAAACATGGATTTTTCTTGTTTCTTCTGATAGGAATGTTCCATTTTTAAGTCCCTCCCCACCCCCTGCCTAGTAGAGCCTTGGCCGGTGTTAAGTATACTGATACTGACCAAGTGTTATTCCTTCACCAGTTTTACAGTGGAAAGAATCGCAGAGAGCAACTAGTCTTACCTGTCTTTCACAATATTTTGAAGAAGAGAAGCGATTGTGAATGGCATGATGGAAAATAGCCTCTCAGTTTGTATCTCATTGTTGTTGCATATTGCAACCACTGTTGGCTCAAACATGAAAGGAGAGTTGCTGAGAATACTCGTTGATTAATTAGAACATCTGGGGCAATCAATTAACTATTTTACACTGCAAAGTGACCAGATTTTTAAAGTGATTTCCAGTGAAACAAAAATCAGATGATACAAAATGCTGAAATTTCATACACCCACTGGCACCCACTGGCATTGGGAGAGGTTCTGATGGAGGAGCTTGGGAAACTCCTCTGTTGGGACACAGCCCCCTGCAGGTGAGTGCATGAACTACAGCAGGGAGCAGCCCAGCCCAGGCCATATTTTGGTAGGCATGGACGTACATGTGACTCAGGTCGACAGCAAACTGGACTGGGCCAGTTCACATCACCCACTGGCGAATCTGAGCACTAGAATTGAGTATGGGTCGAGCTAGGCTGGATTGCAACACAAGCCTGTACACGCGAGATCCAGGACTGGGGGCCAGCTGGGCTGGACTAGGCTGTAGCCCCCACCAGCATGAGCTGGAATTGAGGGTGGGCCAGGCCAGGTCAGCCTACAGCATCCATTGGCAAATGCTAAGTTGAGGTGGACCATGCCAGACTTGGCCACAGCACTCAACCAGCACACATAAGACCAAAGGGGGAAGGGTCTAAGCTGGTAGCTGGGCTGCTAGGGGCTCCCCTGTTGGACCACCACTCCCACTGGTGAGCATGAGAGTTGGGATGGGGGCAGATCAGTTCAAGTAGGGCTACATCATCTGTTGGCCTCATGCAAGTTGGATCAGAGACAAGCCAGGCTGGGTTAACTGTTGCAACTAGTGCATGCACAAGCCAGAGAGGGATTGGGTTGGTTGGGTTTTACTGCAGCATCAGCTGGCAGATCCTGGCATGGGGGCCACATTCTGTCAAGTTAAACTGCAGAACTACTTAGAGAGTGCAGGATCTGGGAGTGGGAATGGGTACAGTAGGGAAACATGGGCACCTTCCTCTTAGGTTGCCACTCCAACTGGTGGGCATGAGAACCAGGACTTGGACAGGCATGCCTAGACAGAGAGTGGTACCCACTGGCATGTGTGTGGGCTAGATAGTGAGACTGGTTGGGTTGAACTAGGTTTCAAGGCTCATTGACATGTATGAGAGCTGAATGGGATGTGTGACAAACTGGACCAGTCTGCTGCACATACTGGCAAGCACGGGAACCAGGGTAGTAGATGGGTCTCCTGGGGGTTATTGCATGTTGCTTTGACTAAGCTGCAGCTCCCACCTAGTTTGCATGAAGACCAGGTGTATAGTGGGCAGGATCAAGCTGCACTGTAAAACCCATTGGTTTGTGTGGAAGACAGGGCTTGAGACAACTGACCCAGCAGTTGCAACTACCAGCATGTGCATAAACTGATCAGGGTATAGACTGTGCAGAACCCTGTATTGGCAAACACACATGAGTCAGGACTGGGATCGCCTCAGACAAAGTTTCTTTGGGGATCCCCCAGCTGAATTGCTGGATTCAGAACCCCAACCATAGAGAAAATTGTGGATTCCATGGTCTGACTGGATTGCATGTGCTAGAGCTGGGCCTCTTCAGTGGCTTAGATGGAGCAGTGGTTGGCATGTCCAGGTGCACATGGAAGATATGGCACTACACTGGAGTCCGCAGAGGACATCTGGTACTGCAACAATGGAGGACCAACTACTCTAGCTAAGTGTTGGCAGTGACTATCTGGGCAAATGGAGGCTCTAAGGTGGACTATGTCATCACAGTGGATTCTGGAGAGATTTCATCATGCTTGGAGTGGCAAGATCAGCAGTAATCTTGAGCAGGACTCTCGCAGCATGTCCCACATGGGGGACCTTGGGATGGTTGGGAGGCTGGGTGTGGCTTCTTCCCCTATCTCCCACCTTGCCCCAGGTACAAGAAGGAAAAAAGAGATTGTGGAAATGGTGATCTCATCCACCTTCCTGTAGCCCTTGACAATTATCACCCCAATCAACTATGTAAAAAATCATCAAAAATAAAAATAATTAGAACAACAACAACAACATAAAACAGATGTAGTATTCCTCCTGAATGGCAGATTTGTAAGATGTCTTATAAGTTGGGCAAGTAGTGGAGTCATGAATCGGGGCTCCCACAAGGATGTTCAACTTCCTTGAATGTCACATTGAGTGGAAATGGCTGAATTGTTGTAGGTTTTAACACTCACAGGATTCATTTAAAAAGTGCTTTTTTTTGTTGAATTTTGTAAGACTTGAGAAGCTTTGTCATTTTTAACTATGTGAATGGATTTAATTATTTTGCTTGCTGTCAAATTATTTATAATGCCAAAGTATGTCATGTATAAAGGTAAACATTTTCCAGGTTTCGTTGGTCATTGAGGTTACAAAGAAGGGGAGTTTTGGCTGTCTTGATGTTAGGAATGAGTAGCAGGAGGGGGAAGGAAGGCCTCGAGCAGAGTCACAAGATGAAGGTGACATCTCCAAGTTATGGAAAGTTCAGGTTCACCGTTCTCTGTTCCCCAGGACGTTGTCAGTGTTTAGATTTAGCTATTTATTTAGACTTTTAAAGAATACAAGAGTGGCTCTTACCATGCAAATGCTTTTCTCAGGACTGGTATTTAGTTTGCAGGAAATGTTGAATTGGCATGTTGAATTATCAACCGTAATCTTGTAGAAGACTAGTTTCAGCAATCCTCTTTTTTTGAGGAAAAAAAAATGAGTTTTTTTTTTCTTAAGTTAGCAATTTCTTTCCAGTGAGTCTTATAAAATAAAACAAGAGTGGAGACTGCAATGCTTTGGATATGTATTCAAATGATTTGGTGTTTTTCTCTTCTTATTGATTTCTGTACCAGAAAAGATGTCTGCACCTGGAGAATCTGTGAATATCGATAAAAATATGACATGTCTCACTGACTAAAACAATCCTAGAAGTGATGTTTTAAATTAAAATTTATTAGAGATACGGCAAGCCATTTCCACCATTGAGTGTTGAGAGATTTGGGTGTTAATGGAACTGAATGTGATATAGCTCACCCTGCTGGTCAGTTGAAGTATTGCTCCTTTTCCTCCTCCAACGAAAACACTGAGGGCTGACATGAAACTTACAGAGCATCTCCGTGGAGAAGATTTCTATCTCTGATGCCTTGGTTGCTCTACTCTTTGTTCCTCAGTAGTTTGCCTGAGTAGCTGTGGAGTTACTATTCTTGCTGGACTTAACTGAGGACTCTGATGTGATGAATGGAGATAGTATGTTCCTCTGCCTTTAAATTGGAAATCAATTCTTCAGCCATCAAAAGGTATTAACAAGAAAAGCAGAATTCTGTAAGATAACTTTTTGGGAGGAGAAACAGAATTTTTCAAAAGGAGGAGGGTCCTGCTAGGGCAGAAGGAACAGCAGTATGCATGCTTTCCTGGTATGGGTTGGAAAGAGGGAGATGAGACTGAACTGAGGTCCGATGTTTTAAAGATTCACTTTCCACTCTCCCTGCTGCCTCCTGCTCTCTGGGAACTGTAGCCTTCCTATTCTGTTCTGGATTCTTGGGAGGAGGTTTCCTCCTTGAGATTGTGATAGCATTAAAATCGATTAGACAGAAACAGTCTTTATTTTTTGTTTTTTATTGGAAAGGCGGATATACAGAGAGAAGAGACAGAGAGGAAGATCTTCCATCCGATGATTCACTCCCCAAGTGAGCGCAACGGGCCGATACTATGCCGATCCGAAGCCAGGAGCCTCTTCCGGGTCTCCCACACGGGTGCAGGGTCCCAAAGCTTTGGGCCGTCCTTGACTGCTTTCCCAGGCCACGGGCAGGGAGCTGGAAGGGAAGCGGGGCTGCTGGGATTAGAACCGGCGCCCATATGGGATCCCGGGCGTGCAAGGCGAGGACCTTTAACCACTTGCTCCACCTTGCCGGGCCCAACAGTCTTTATTTTTAAAGCTTTCTTTGGGTGTATATTTAAGTTGATTTAAAGAGCGAGACAAACAGGCAGTGAGAGAGGTCTTCCATCTGCTGGTTTAGTCTCCAAAGGGCTGTAATGGCCTGAGCTGGGCCAGGTGGGAGCTAGGAGCCAGGAGTGCTGGGTCTCCCCCTGTGAGTGCAGGGGCCTAAGCACTTGGGCTATTTTTCTGGAGCAGCAAAGGGTCTCCCAGTGGGAGTGTGACCGGGTGATGGACTGTGCTGCGCTCTGTGCTTGCTGGTGCATACAAGTATCTGACCTGGGAACACCTCAGATGAAGTTTCTTTGGTGATCTCCCCAATTGAAATGCCAGACTCAGAACCCAAACCATGAAGGGACAGAAGATGGAACAAGTTAATCAACCACCTCAGCAACAAAATACTGGGCAAATAGAGACGCTATGATGGACAATGTCAATTAATGGATTTTTCAACAACCTCATCGTGTTTGGAGAGGCAAGATTGGCAGCAATTTCAAAACTGGTGACCTATTGAAACCACTTCAACGAGCATCTCGGAGCACGCCCCACATGCGGGACTTGGGGTGGGTGGGAAACTGGGTGGGGCTTCTTCCTCAATATCCCCCTCTACCTCAGATATATGAAGGAAACAATATGGAAATAATAGTCTTACCCACTTTCCTGTAGCCCTTGGCCCTTTTTGCCCAAATTAACTATGTAAAGATTGACAAAATAAAAACAATTATTATTTTTTAAAAAAATGATGGGAATTAAAACAGGAGATACTAAGGCAAGTGTGGGAGCCCAGGAGCTTAAGCTGCTGCACTTAATGCTAGCATCTTAGAGTGTCGGTTCTAGTCCCATCTTCTCCGCTTTTGCTTCAGCTCCCTGCTAAAGCACCTAGGAAGCCTGCCCAAGATAGCCCACTTTGTGTCCCTGCCACTGCAGTGGGAGTTTCAGATGGAGTTTCAGTTTTTGGCATTCTCTGCCCCAGCCACTGAGGCCACTTGGGGAGTGAACTGGCAAGCTGAAGATGTATCTCCTTCTCCTTTCCCCTGTTCTCTCCCTTTCTTTTGCATTCCCTTTCAATTAGAAGCAAGCAGAAAGGGTGACATATTTTGAAATCAGATATTGGAGTAGCTTCAATGCAATCTAAGAAATTCGGTGTGTTATGTTGATGGACTGTATGTTGGAAGGAGCCTCATGAATGAACACCTGATGATTGAATTGCTATTTGACATAGAATAAGAAAAACGTTAAAAGAAATATAATAAATGAAGTCTTAGGGATCTTCAAAGGGGAGGAAGACTTCTGGTCTGGGAATATTGGTGTTCTGTGATTAGCAATATGCTGGAGATTGAATGAAGTGGATGATAATTGAGAAAAAGTTGGTAGGTTTGACTGCTATTGGTGACTTGTTTTTAAATATTACAAGTTGTATACACTGAGCTGTATAATCTTTTGAGCATGATTCAGTTATTTCTTTTGTATCACAGACCCCAGTAACTTCTCCCCAGGTCACTGTTGGAGAGAGGACATTTTCGGCACTGAAACAGTTCTTGTGCTCCTCTCCTGTTCTGCCTCTCAGAATCACCATTCTGATCTCTCTCAGTAGGAATGAGTTTTGCTCGTTGCAGAGCTTGCTGATGGCACCCTTGTCCTCCTGTCTGAGGGTACTGAGAGTTGAGGTCTACATGTTGTTGCCCCTGCTGCTGTCCTTATTTGGCATTGGGAGGCAAGTGAGAGTTGGTACCACGGTCCTTTTGGTTTTTCCTAACATGGCTTAAACCAACATCAGGGGTGCTTCTTTACACTATTGCTGACCTTCCTGAGGCTAGCTTTATGTCTGGGAAATCTGCTACTGTTAGGGAAAAAAAAAAAAAACTGCACCCAAACAGCAGGGCTACCAAGACCAGAATGATGGTAAAACCAGGATTGTTGAGATCTGCTCCTGGGCAAGACTCACCGGTCCACAGAGTAGTGGGCTGCTAAAGTCACACCCAGACTGAGGCATGCCTAGTTTAAGAAGTGGTGATGACGCAGCTTGAGGTGAAGGTATGTGTTGTCTTCTGGTTGGTTGGTTCCACTTAAATGAATCTGAGCTGGCTATTCTCGGGAGGAAACTTTTGGCACCACCTAAGGACTTTGTGCCTGCTCCTGGGCCCTCCAGGCTAACATTCCCACCTCTTTGGTGTAATAGGACACTATGGGTCTTGTCTGGCTGTAACTTGCTGGATAAGGGTGATGACTCAGGGGAAATAATATCCCGGAGGACCTGATTAGAAAAAAGTGTAGGGTGGTATCTAACTGGGAAGACTGAAGGGGGCATAGGGAACTTTCCAGTGGAGAAGCATCTGATTCATTGTGACATGGGACACCTCCCTAATCCGATCTGTTGTTCCCATTCTGTTTACTGCATGATCTGTCACATGTGGTCGCATTGGGCACATCCTGGACTCTGCCACTGTCACTATAGCTGGAAGGTGGGAGCAAGTTCCAGCAGATGGTGGATCCTGGACATGTGCTTGTTAAACCCCTTCTGGATCTTCCTGTCCAGTAACTGATTCCTAATGTTGGCACCTGCTAGGAGATCCATAACAGTTGACTGAAACCAAGCAAAACAACACAAAAGGGGAATTGGTGCTGGAGGCAGGGCAGTTATATTGAGCCAGGCTGAGAGATGGTGCTGGGGCCAGCCAACAGAGAATTGGTCTTGGAGTTCCTGGACACCCTGCAATATAGCTTTATGTGAGGACTGTGGCATGATACTGGGTTTCCCCAGTGCCACACAGCTCTTTGTAATTATAACATTTGTCAAGAAGGGGCTTAGATTCATGCCCTTCAAGGCTACAGTGGCAGCTGTTAAAAATGGTTTCTGAGGTCTTAGACACATAGACACTGCAGTTTCTAGTCCAGATGTGCCCAGAAAAGTTCTGCTATTATCCAAGTCCAAAAGTTGGCCAGGTGCATGTGAGGCCCAGGACCATCTATGTCTTCATATGGGGCACTGGGAGAGACTTCATAAAGGAAGTGTGAGATTCTGCGGAGATATCATGTTGACTCCTATCACCTGGCTGGACAGAGAGGAGAGCTGGTCTGAAAAGGAGGCTGGTACAGAAGAGATGGTGTCTCTGGATGAAACATACAGCTTTACCTGTTATGTCGCTGACCCCAGGCCATCCCTCCATAGTGATGAATGCTTTGGGAGCTGGGCAGAGTGAGGGGCTTTCTAGCTCGTGGCACACCAAAATTCTGACCCAGGAATTCTTTGCCTTCCTGCCCTGCCTCCCCACCAGATTGGTTCCATTTCTAATGTCCTGGCTCTTGGCAGAGCTGACAGGATTCTTTGAAAGCCACTCATAGCATTGGCAGCTATTTGCTTGATCTTGTGGCTCCCACATTGCAAGCAGGTACTACTACAGAGTGCACTGGCTTGCATCCTGAAGAATAGGGTTAGGTTATTACAGAATAGAATAGAATAGAATAGAATAGAATAGGTTACTGTATAATGTGGCATTAACAGGCTTCCTGATGCTTAGCTCACCACTCTTCCTCTGGGCCCTGATTAAAGTGGGCCACAGAGGCAGCCATGGAAGGTCAGCCAAGGGGATGATCAGTTCTATCCCTAAATTTCTTAATGGACTGTTCTAGGAATTTGCAGTTACAGGCATCGACTGACCATTTTAAGGTGATGCCCATGAGAAGACAATTAGGCTCCTTGGCCTAACAAATTAGCCATTCCTTTAAGGTCTGGAGATCAAACTGGGCAGCCTGAGTTCCTCAGCATGAAAGAGGGAGAGAGGGAGAGAGATAAAGAGAGAGAAAGAGATAGAAAGAACGAAAGAGATAGAGAAGTAGTGAAGAAAGGAGTTGGAAACACCAGATTAATTACGTATAATAATAACAGCATCAAGTGGAAGCTATCACATAACAGCTCTAGAAAACATTTACCAAAGGCCTGATGTCTGCTACAAATTTGAAACAAGAGCACAGGCTTATAATTAACCTAAATTGCACATTAGAAAAAGCAGTAGTATCAATGATAAATGCTAAAGGCAGTTTTTGTGGACAATGATCAATTACATTGCACATAAATCGTGTAACATGTATTACTCAAATCTTTCATGACTTCCCACCCGTTCTGCAACATGCTTTAGCCTGGAAATACTTTGTGAAACAAACTGATAAAAGCATATGGATTTATGTCATGCTTGGGAATAATTTAGCAATGGATAAGAACAACTGTACGCTGGATTATTTTGATATGTAAATGTTAAATCAATTAACAGAACAAGCTTGGCAAGTAACAGAGTTTTCTTTTTTCTCCTAAGTAGACATTAATTAGCTTATCTCCTACCCTGCCCCTCTCAGATCAAGGGCAGGAGTAGGGTTGACAAGAGGGGGAAAAAATTTAAACCAGCTGCTACACCTGCAGCAACAGGGAAGCAGAAAAAAAGATGGGAAGAGCTGTTGGAGTTGTGGGTGGAGGAGAAAGAGAGTTTAGGCCCTGAGGTGGCTCTGTTGAGGAGCGGGCATCATTGGAGTTAAGTCAGAAGAACTCAAAACGGAGAACAGGTGGGCAGACGGTGAGAATGGAGAAAGGCAAGATGGCAGACAGGGTTTGTTCACAGGAAGTGGAGAAGAGGGGGCTTGGGAACACGGTGTCCACACAAGAAGTGAAGAATATGGAGGAAGGTTCTAAGTAGGAGGCATAGGGGAGCCATGAAAAACGTGGAGGTAGAGGGGTCAGAGAGGTTCTAGGACAAGGACGGGGAGTTTCCGTGCGGCCAGGGCAGCAAGGACCCTTTGCATGGCAGGGAACAAGAGGAACAAAGGGAAGGGCAGGAATGGGAGGAAGGAGGGAGGCACAGGTGCTGATTCCAAAGGCCTGGACATGTGAAACTTGAGACCGCTTGCCACTGCAGTGACAAAAATTGCCCAAATCCACGGGGATATTAAAATTAAAAAGTATCTACTGCGGCAATTTGGCACTGCCAGTCCTGTCTTGACAAAACACCCTTGTCTGGATGTGAGGAAAGTGCCCCCATTGAAGTTTGGGCTAGAAAGGAACCTGGTTTCCATGGGCGAAGGTGGAGGAGCGTCTCTGGTCTCATTGAGGGCCCTGAATCGGAGGAGGGCGCGGGTCAGCGAGGGGACGTGTCTCCCATATCCCTCAAGATCAGAGGACCAACATGTGCATGAGTTGGTCGGTCCGGAGGAGGTTGGAAAGGACTTTGGGGACAGGAAGAGCTGGGTGGATCTATCATCCCATGGCAGACAAAGGCAACGGAGGTCAGTGGTCTGGAAGCAAGAAGAGGAAGGGGGCGGGGGGGCTCAAACCAATTAAAGGAGCCCTAGCACCCCTTCCTGGCTAACACACAAAATGTTAGATAAAAACTGCCCCAAAACAATGGCTACCAAGACGAGAAGGATGGTAAAACCAGGGTTATTGCGATCTGTTCCAGGGCAAAGTTCACTGGTCCACAGGATAGTGAGCCACTGAAGTTGCATCTGGACTGAGGCACGCCTAGCTTAAGGTGAAGACAGGGTAAAGATATGTGTTGTTTTCTGATTGGTCAGCTCCATTTAAATGAGGAGGGGCGGACTTTTGGCACCACCCCTGGGGGCTTTCTGCCTGCCGCCGACCCTCCAGGCTAACGGTTACAATGTAGAGATTTGAATTGCCACCAATGATAACATAGCTATCTGGCTATGTTACAGAATGCTCCAGGTATATAGCCAAAAAGTAGATGGAGGAGGTCCTTGATTGCTTCCTTATATAGATGCTTTTCGAAGCCTTACTAATCATGGCTTCAGTGTCTTACGAAAGTTAGCTTTGAGGCTTCAGATTACTTAATTCTATATAATATATATTATTGTGGATATAGAGGTGGTAATAAATTGATGTACTTTTATCTGCAGGCAAGTATGCATCTTTAAAATAGAAGAATTTTGTCATTTGAGTATAAATAACTAGAATATTACCTTATGGACACCTTATGGACATCTGCACAAAAGTTTGAATAAAAGCTCAAATAGAGGAGACTGTTAAATAAGAACTGAAATGAAACAAAATCAGTGATCATGGTTTTTACTTCTAGAACTTTCTTTAGGTTTTTTTTCCCCAAATGTAGCGAATAGTTGCAGCATTAATATTCATCAGTATTGAGTAGTGGGAGCCTTTAGTCTGTTACTTATGTTAAAGTAAAATGTTTATAATAATCAAAATATGTCTCTGCATTCCAAAATATATATTTAGTTTTGAGGAATGAGTAATTTTTTGTAAATTGTGCAGAAAAGGGCATTAAATATTTTTTCATTAACATTTAATTATGAATACTTTTGAGGTTAATGATAATTACTTATATAATGAAGTGTTGTCTTCTGGAATTTGCAGTAAGTTTGTTAAATATACACTTGTTCGAAGAATTTTAGTATCTTGAAGACATAATAAAACCTCGTTTGTCAATGTAGGTTTTAGGAAATATAAAAAGGTTTATGAAGTATACTTATTTGGAAATTTAAAAAGCAATCTATCTTAGAATGGTGAATATTAGAAGCAGGGAAATGTAGAAAGAGGGACAGAGTGGGAACCAAAACACATTTAGATAAAAATAATGCTACTGCTCCACAGCATACTGGGTGACTTATAGTTTAGTTATTATATTAAGAACTGGAAGAGAAGCTACTAGGTTCTAAGCAGAAAATAGATTTGCTATACATGCATATATGTATATTGAAATATTCATAGCACACATTAAAATGTACAAATATTAATAAGAAAATTAGGACTCAAGATGGCGCAATAGGGTGAGGACATGCTTAAACAAACAGCCAGAGTGAAGAAGAGAGGGTACATTGCAGGAAGTAGGAGAGGACAGACTGACGGCACAGGGGCACCTGGAGACTGATGGACACTGGAAAGCAGCAGAGAAAATGGTGTGGTGTGCATTGACGCGATACACCAGGTGCATTCAACAAGGGGGCAATTTGAACTTCACTGGTGGCCAAAATTCCACCAGCAGCCATGTACAGGTGGCCCTTAAGACCTAATGGCTAGCAGGTTCCAGCAAGATCAGCACTGCCAACAACCTAGATATTCAGGAAACCTGGATCTCCCTAATCCTGGGACCTGCTCTAACAGGAAGTGGGAGAAATGTTGTATGGACAATGGTACAGCAACACTGGATCACAGGAGGTAGAGTGCTGAGCTGGGAGCTGGAGCTCAGGAGACCATTGTAGAAGTCTAGCATTGAGAGCACAGATCTGAAACTCGCTGGAGGGAGTGGCACAAGGGACAGCAAACAAAGAACCATGTACCAACCACAATAAGTAAAACAGCACTTCAGACCTGTAACAGCTTGAAAACCTGCCCTAAGGAGAAGAATCTGATAACCAGAAAGAAGTACAATGATTAAGAGCAAAACAAGAGACAAAGGCACGATGAATATTACTGAAGACTCCCCTGCAAAAAAAAAAAAAAAAAAAAAAGCAAAACCCTATGCAATATGCTTCTCTATTTCCAGGTTGAGGATGGGCTCCCAGTAAAACTGTTGCATCTGTCTTGACAATAGGATGCTGGACTCTCTGCCATTATCCATGCCTGCAATGATGGACATATGACAGTTTGTGAGGGACTATGCTGCTGTAATAATATGAGAGAACTCATTGGGGGGGGGGGCGTGGGAAGGAATTAGGGAAGGGGAAATCCCAGGGTCTATAGAATGGTATTATAAAATGATGATGATGATAATAATAATATTAATAATAATAATAACAGTACAGCTCAAAGAGGTGGACATTTGCTTTGCGTTTAGGAAGCCATTGTCTCATATCAGAGTATGTGGGTTGGATTTTCTGTTCTGGCTCCTGATTCCATTGAAGACTCTTACCTTTGAAGATCCTTGGAAGCAGTAGGTGATTGCCCCTGTATCTGTGTCCCTGCTGCTCTCATGAGGAACCTGGATCGAATCCACGAACTTTCCAAAAGTGTTCTTGTGTAGACTGGTTGGTAAGGGGGATATCAACTAGCTAGAAAAGGATGTTAAGCTCAGATACAGGAACCGTGGAATACACACTTTTCTTGGTTTAGGTAGTGCCTGTTGTTTTTTCTTTAAAGATTTATTGAGTTTTATTGGAAATTCAGATATACAGAGAGAAGGAGAGACAGTGAGAAAGATCTTCCATCTGATGATTCACTCCCCAAGCAACTGCAATGGCCGATGCTATGCCAATCCGAAGCCAGGAGCCAGGAACCTCCTCCAGGTCTCCCACACGGGTGCAGAGTCCCAAGGCTTTGTGCCGTCCTCGACTGCTTTCCCAGGCCACAAGCAGGGAGCTGGATGGGAAGTGGAGCTGCCGGGATTAGAAGCAGTGCCCATATGGGATCCTGGGGCATTCAAAGTGAGGACCTTAGCCGCTAGGCCATGCCGCTTGGCCCAAGTGCCTGTTTTGAAATGAGGAGGTTACTCCCTGTTGTCATTGAAAACCCTGAGATCTCATTTCAAAGAAATTTGAGATTTTTTTCAATAAGTAGTGTAATAACACCAGATCATGACTAGCTTGTCCACCGTTTCTGATTACCCTGATGACACAGAGGTGTGGGAAAAAGAAAGTTATTCTGTAATACCTGCACATTCTCTTGAGTAGAGAGATTCAGGTCTCTCTGTAGATCCAGAATTCTTGGGAATAGATCCATTGTCACCTATTTAGGCTGAAAAACATTGAGATTCTCTTAACATATAAGAAGCAAGGTAATAGTTTTAAAGAGAGGACACTAGATAACCAAGCTGTTTTCAGGATACTGGCATTATGGAAACTGCTCATAATGCAAAGAATTGAAGATCTCTAGTGGTTGTAACTTTTCAGAAGTCCCGTTCTTTGACGGTGAATATCCTATAGTACCAATGATACAAATGGAAGGTAACAGTGAAATAGTTCCTGAAATAGAATGTTGTTTATCAAACTTTCTCCTGGTTTCCATCTTTTTTTTTTTCTAAGCCTGATTTCTTAATGTTCCTATATATACTCTTTCAATGGCTTTGTAAATAACCACTTTTCTTTACTCCATATCCCTCTTTTAAGAAAAAATTGTTTTTGTTTTTTATTGGAAAGGCAGATACACACAAGGAGAGACAGAGAGAAAGGCTTTCTATCAGCTGGTTCACTCCCCAAGTGGTTGCAATTACCTGAGCTGAGCTGATCTGAAGCCAGGAGTCAGGAGTTTCTTCCAGGTCTCTCATGCAGGCGTAGGGTTGCCAGGCTTCAGACCATCCTCTATTGCGTTTCCAGGCCACAAGCAGAGAGCTGCATAGCAAATGAAGCAGTCAGGATGTGAACAGGTGCCATATGGGATCCTGGC
Organism: Ochotona curzoniae; assembly: GCF_017591425.1. Lineage (NCBI taxonomy): Eukaryota > Metazoa > Chordata > Mammalia > Lagomorpha > Ochotonidae > Ochotona > Ochotona curzoniae. The sequence continues at coordinate 1,383,862 of NW_024466327.1, forward strand.
AAGTGCAAGATGAGGGTTAAGACCACTAGGTTGTTGCACCAGGCCCACTCCATATCTCTCTTGCCCTTAAGGGATTAATTTAAAAATTCTTGCTATGTTTTCATAAGGCTTATTTAACAAAAAGATGCAAATATTGAGAATAAAAAAATGGTGAAGGTAAAGAGGAAGGTGGCAAACAAAAGATAGGTTTGATCATTAAATGAAGAAGGAATTTTTTTAAGAGGCAAATTTATGGAGAGATAAGGAGAGATAGATGGAGAGAGAGAGAGAGTGTGTGTGTGTGTGTGAGAGAGTCTTCCACCTATTGATGCCATCCTCAAATAATTGCAGTGGATGGGGCCAAATCAGAGCTGGGCTGGTTCGAAATTAAAAGTGAGCAGTTTCTTTGCATCTCCCACATGGATCAGAAGTGCAGCTGGAACTCAAACCAGCATCCATAGGAGATGCCTGCATTGTGGGTGGACGCCTACCTCGCTACACCATGGCATGACCCGCAGAATTCTTAAATTAATTAATAATGAATGACATCTGCTAGACAGCATCAGATTGGAGTCTTGTGTGATCAACAAACTCCAATAGCAGTGAAACATGCAGTAGAATGCCTTTAGAATAACCAGTCCTTGGAGGAGATTTCAATTCACACTTTACTGTTTTATAAACCAGATAAACATAAGGCTATAAAGTTAAAGTGCAGTACATTTTATTTAATAAGACATGTCAACAGGCTCTGATGCCTCCTGCATCTTTGACAGGTGCTGATTTGAATCCTGGATGCTCCCTATTTATTGTTTGGGAAAACCGTGGAGGATAGCTGAGGTCCTTGGAACCTGCACCCCTGTGGGGGATCTGGACGAAGCTCCTGACTCCTGGCTTCACATCAGCTCAGCTCTGCTTGTCGAGGCCTTTTGGAGCGTGAATCAGTGCATAGAAGACTCTTTCTGTCTTCTTCGTAACACTGTCTTTCAAATTTAAAAATTCGAAATCTTCCAAAAAATGTAATTTGTCTTCTTTTCTTTTTTTAAGTTGTATATTATGCTTCAAGAAGAACTTAAGGAAAATTGTGCAGGTCATTTTTTTTTTTTTAATTAACTGTAGTGCAGTGTAACCAGATGTTAAAGCCAAACTGATGGTAATCACTTGGACGATTGAGTTATACTGTTTAAAAATGACAGTAGGCAAAGAGATGGTACCTGAGTGGTCAGTTTATCATTAGAATGGGAGGAGGAAGTTAGCTAGTCCCAAACTTCTGAAGTTTGATTCGATACCAGATGCCATTGTGAATGATTTTGTCTTTTGAAGGAACTCCCCTGAGATGGAGCATAAAAGTTACCATCTCCACCATTAACTTGGGCAATTTTTTTCTTCCTCCTGCCACTGTGGCAGGAGTTCTGGGTTTCCCCTCTGCCCTGGACATATGGAACCCCCTCCTGCCACCGTGGCAGGAGCCCTTTTTCCCTAAATAAATCCTGCTTTGCAAACTAGAAAAAAATTTTAAAAAAATGACAGTAAGAACATGACATATCTAAACGGATGAGGTAAGTATTCAGTCGGGCTCACTGCAGCAGCCTGAAGCCCTCACCTTGTATGTGCTGGGACCCTATGTGGGCACAAGACTGTATCCTGGCTGCTCCACTTCCCATCCAGCTCCCTGCCTGTAGCCTGGGAAAGTAGGAGAGGATGGCCCAAAACCTTGGGACCCTGCAGCCACGTGGGAGACCTGGAGGGTTTTTTTTTCTTATTAATTTCTTCACTGACACTTAGGCCATACAGTAGCATCATTTTTTTTTAAGGAGGTTTTTTAATTTTCTTTTTCATTTCTTCAGCGACACATTGGTCATTCAGTAGTATATTATTTTTCTTCATGTTGCGAATTTCCTATTTTTCTTCATGTTGTTGATAGTTTTATGTTTCTTCATTGCACAGGATGCATAGTAACCATGTAATAAGGACTATTATATGAAAATGTGAAGACACAATTATGCATTCTCTACTTCCAAATCAGGGATGGACTCTCAATGACGCTATTAAATATATTTTACAATAGAATGCTGGACTCCCTGTCACTGTCCACACCTACAATATTAGGATATACTTACATAGCAGGATTTTGGACTTAGGACTGCTTGTGAAGGACTATATTACTGTAATAATATGAGCAAAATAAGTCGGCGGGGGGGAGGAGTGACCGGAAAAGCCAGAACCTATGGAAATGTTGGAAATGTGTCATAAAATAATGATAACAAAGGAAGAATGAATGAATGAAACACAATTAATGAAGCAATTTCATCTATTAAATGTGATCTACAAATAGAATCGTAGAGTAAAATGCAGAGCTCCATAAGGAAGTGGAGTGGGGAAAATATTCTCAGAAAATAAATTACATGTTAAAAACAACAGAAGGAATAGAAACATGGCTAGATAAGCTAGAAATATTTTTGAATGGAGAATAAATGAAAGCAAAATTAGCATCACGGTAAAGAGAATCTAAAAAGCAGGAGATAACATATTTGAATATAAACATAATACAAATTTCCATGAATATATACGTTGTGAAATAGACTATCATCCTAAAAAAATCCATTCAAGGCAGTCAATGTTTAGCAGTATTCTTTTAAATTTAATTTCAAAGACAGAAAATTTTTTGCAAACGCAGAAAGAGGGAGAAAGGTTAACAGAGAAGAAAACATAAAAACAGATCTACTCTTTTAGAAAAAGATTTCCTTACTTTTAAGATCAAAGATAACTGCAAACATGTCATCTCTCCTTGTCTCTCTGGTACACACACACACTCCGTGTAATAATAAAATTAACAATAACAACAAAAAGCATGAGCCTTTCTAGGTGAAGAAAGGCTCAAGTAAAAATGAACTTAATGGGCCCAGCGCGGTGGCACAGTGGTTAAGGTCCTCGTCTTGCACGCCCGGGATCCCATATGGACGCCGGTTCTATCCCAGTAGCCCCACTTCCCATCCAGCTCCCTGCCTGTGGCCCGGGAAAGCAGTTGAGGACAGCCCAAAGCTTTGGGAACCTGCACCCACCTGGGAGACCCGGAAGAGGCTCCTGGCTTCAGATTGGCATAGCATCGGCTGTTGCACTCACTTGGGGAGTGAATCATTGGACGTAAGATCTTCCTCTCTGTCTCTCCTCTCTGTATATCCGCCTTTCCAATAAAAATAAATCTTAAAAAAAAAATGAAATGAACCTAACAATAGCTGCACTAGAGACACGAGGAAAGCAGATTTGGGGTAACTACAAAGACGCTGCTTAGGATACTCAGATTTCATGTTGGAGCAGCTGGATTTGAGTTCTGTGTCTAAGTACAATTCTAGCTTCTTGCTGATGTGTTTCTGGGGAGCAACAGGTGACAAAGCTGGAGTGGAGGGATCTTAACCCTAACCCTAACCTTAACCCTAAGCCCTAACATTAACCTTAACTCTAAAACTATCCCTAACCTTAACCCTAACCCCTAATGCCTAACTCCTAACCAGAGCGCCCCAAGGGAGCTTTGGCTTGTCGCAATCCTGATTGTTATGAGAAATGAAATAGAAAAACATTATATGAGAGTGTTCTCTGTCTTATAAATAAATACACAAGTTAACCAAACAAACTGTGATAAAAGGGTGCAAATGAAAAAGAAGGGAAAAGGCATAAAAAAGCGTACGAGTACTAACACTGCCAAAGCAGAAGTTAGGAGTTTTAATCCAAATGAATGTGAATGTAATATGTGGAGTTTACACCTGAAGCAATAAACATCACATAATGAGATCGTTTGTAATAAGAAAAAATACTGATGATCATTAAAAATCCAAATTTACTAGTAACAAAAGAAAAAAAAATGGTCTCTAGTATTCCTATCCTGGAATCCAGGTTTTATATAAATCCATCTCCTTGGAGCTGAAACATCAAGGAAGGATTTTACATTGGTAATGAGAATTACTAATCAGCCGTCTTTGAGTTAGAAGGGAAATTATCTGAAGGGGGGATTACCTTCTTACATGAACCTGATAGGACAAAAACATCAGAGTCCGATACTGTCAGAATGCCCATGGAAGGGAGCAGATGGCATATGGGAAGGAGCGAGCAGCTTCTCGGAGCTGAGAGGTGCCCTCGACCACAGCAGCAAGCCTAAGGATCGGTCTGCAATCTTCAGGGAACGCTGCTGCCATCTGACCGGCATTGGAAGTGGATGCCGAGCCTCCCACCTGAGCTGACACCTGCCCTTGACCTGCGAGATAACTTGAGCAGAGAATATTGTTAAACTAAGAAACAATGTTCTGGTCTGCAGAATGCAAAGAAATAACAAATGGGTGTTTTTCTGACATTCAATTTGATTGAGCTTGACAAATAGCAGTCGGTAATTAATACAAATCCCGTACCATGTAATATAGTAGCATCGAAATTGGTGAAGAAAAAGGGAGCTAACGGAAAGTCACTGGTTTCTATATTAACACACACTCTTCTTTTTTCAGCATTAGTGGTGAAAGGATTTAATTGGCGTTTGTCAGCATGTCGTCCAAGAACCAAAGGACAAGTAAGGCTAAAGTAGAAATAGGAGTGTATGTGGGTGAGAGCGTGTGCCTGCTAGGGAATAGTGAAAGACCAAGAAAAAAGAAGGAGGAAGTGGTAGAGGCAGAGAGAGGTACGATTGCATGTCTGTTTCATCAATGGAAAAACTCACAAAACATGAAAGTCACCACGTGTGCGGATAGACTTTTCTGTGTAAATTTCAAAGAGAAGAAATCTCAGACCACAGCACCAAGCTGATAGAAGCAGTTTCATTGTATGTGATTCTATTTTTTTTTTTTTAAAGATTTTCTCTTATTATTATTGGAAAAGCAGATTTACAGAGAGAAGGAGAGACAGCGAGGGAAAGATCTTCCATCTGCTGGTTTGCTTCCCAAATGGCCATCACCGATGGTGCTGAGATGACCCAAAGCCATGAAGCAAGATCTTCTTCTGGGTCGGCCATGTGGATACAGGACCTCAAGGACCTCGGGCCATCCTCCTTTGCTTTCCCAGGTGATAAGCAGGGAGGTGCAAGAGAAGATGAGCAGCCGGGGCGTGAACTGGCACTCATGTGGGTTGTGGGCACTTACAGGTGGGGGACTAGCCTGTTGAGCCACTGCATCAGCCCGGTTCTATTTTCTGATAATATTGGAAGCTACTTCTACATAGCGATGGATTTTGTGTTTACTACATGAAGGCGTTGACTTCACAGCTACATCGTTGTATATCATCACAGCCAGATTGAACATCCGATGATAAACTTCTGCTTCAAAATTTAATTTTTTAGCAATTAATTTTAAGACCCATACTATCATTTCTCTTATTGAGCAACCCGATATATTTTAAATAAATATCACTTGATTTTAGTGCACTGCTCTTTTAATGCAATGTCATAGTCTACTAATTGCTTTGTTACGTGTGATTTAGAAATAGTCATAAAGAATTTAAGATGGACTTGAATGTGTATGTGTGTGTGTGTGTGGGGGGGTGCGATCTGCGTTGATCAGAGTTGGAAATAGAGTTCTGAGTTGAGAGTTGGAAATACAGTCTTTTTAATTATGATTCTTCTTTCTGCCGGATAGTAAGCAGTCTCCAGACTTTGCAATCCAGTATGAAATGGCACCACATGGTAAGTGAGATTTAGTTACATCAATGTAAGGGACCTTGATATGACTGAAATCTTTTGGGTGAAATATGACATATTCACTGGATCAGTGACAACGGTGTTCATCCCTCCAGCATCATCTATTCAAAAAAAAATTGAAGATTTATTCATTTTTATTGGAAAGTTGGATTTACATAGAGAAAGATCTTCCACACCCCAAGTGGCTGCAACAGCCAGAGCTGAGCTGATCCGAAGCCAGGAACCAGGAGCTTCTTCCGGGTCTCCCACGCGGATGTGGGGTTCCAAGGGTTTGGGCTGTCCTCTACTGCTTTCCCAGGGCACAAGCAGGGGAGCTGGATGGGAAGTGGAGCAGTCAGGATATGAACAAACATGCACATAGGATCCTGGTGCATACAAGGCAAGGACTTTAGCCACTAGGCTACAATGCTAGCCTCATCATCATCTTTTTTATGCCTTCTTTTCATTCCTTGAAAATAGCAACTCAGACGGTTTTTCCTACTTTTTCCACACCTGTGCTGCATTTCTTAACTTGTCTTTGCAACAGTCTCCTGCTCATATCCTTCCCTCCATGATCTGGAAACGTTTCCCATCAAGCTGCAGGCCCTACACCTAGCCCAGCTGGCTGCATTTGCTTGTCTGAGAAAAATATTGCTCTGCATTTTCCATTTCTACTTATCTTATCTTGCAAGGATTTCCAGGCATTTGGCTACTTTGCTAGTCCAACTTAAACTAGAAGACATAAGGAAGACATAAGGAAGACATAAGGAAGACCTTCTATCCTTGAAGACAGAATTGGAAGTGAAGATATTAAAACCAGTTGTGCTAGAATCCCCAGGTCAAAGTTTATGGTAATTAAACTGTTAGGAACAGTTGATGGAGAAGTCGATTTTATTCAAGAAATGAAAACAGTGACAGTAAAATCACATTATTAAATCGAGCTGTGTCAACATTTTCTAATTTTTATAGCGACTGGAGCCTGAAACATGAAGTTTGACATCTCATTCATCCCCACCTCACTCATTCATTCACTTAACCCACAAAATCTCTTTATCTGCCATTAATCAAATATTATACTATCCTTTTGATGTAAGAAGTAAAATAAAACTCAAGCCCTGGCTTCAAATCGATTTTGAGGATACTTTCATGAAGGAGAACCTTTCAGTGTCAGTAATTAGAGATTGGTGTAAGTATTTTTTTTAAAGATTTATTTATTTATTTATTGGAAAGTCAGATATACAGAGAGGAGGAGAGACAGAGAGGAAGATCTTCCATGCAATGATTCACTCCCCAAGTGAGCATAATGGCCAATGCTATGCCAATTCGAAGCCAGGATCCAGGAACTTCTTCCAGGTCTCCCAAGCGGGTGCAGGGTCCCAAGGCTTTGGGCCGTCCTCGACTGCTTTCCCAGGCCACAAGCAGGGAGCTGGATGGGAAGTGGAGCTGCTGGGATTAGAACCGGCGTCCATATGGGATCCTGGGGCGTTCAAGGTGAGGACTTTAGCCGCTAGGCCACGCCATCGGGCCCGATTGGTGTAAGTCTTAAGCAGGACAAGCGTGCAGCACATGTGGATTCCTTAACATCTATCGGCAGATGGAATACGTGAAGGGAGAGGAAAGAACAGAACGGCTCAAGAGAGGAATCAAACAGAAAGATACATTTGCAGAATAACCAATCACATGTTATCCCCCAGCAATCAGACTCTAAGGTGAAATTTTGTCTCCAGAAATTTCTTGGATTTGCTCTTTGGGAATGATGGATGGATCCGACGGGGCAATCAGGGTTGGATAAAGAGAGAAATGGAACTGCAATTCCGTGGCAAGGCAGGTTTCAAACACCCTTCAGTGACTCTTGTCCAGTGATGGCTGTTCTTATTTTTAGAGAGGAACTGAGACTTTTTGTCCTTATGTTAAAGAGGTATTAGGTATAGTTTGTTTTCAGAGAGGGGACATACTCTTAGGTGAGGAGAGAGTTTGATGAAGGAAATTCGCATACTGTTCATCTGGAAGTTGCCAACACTCAGAAGGAAGGGAAAGAGTGTTTGAATTCCAAGATAGAGGTGTACCTGGTGTCCCATGGCACCTACTTACGGCAACGAGTATATCCCAAGCTCATGTGAGGAGACGCTGTGGGTGTTGTGGGTAAGAGTGACGTTTTGGGCAGATGCCCACTCTCAAAATTCTTCAGAGCTTTGCCAAGGAGTTCAAAACTGCGAAGATTTAATGATGTAAGGGAGTGTCTTACTCCAACAGAATTCTAGATTATGTAAAATAAACAGAAGCGTTGCCAGATACCGCAGGCATCTCAGTCATCTCACTGGGAGCTTCTGCCCACTGGGAACACCCTGTGCAAGGGCCAAGGGGATGTGTATTTCATGATTTCTAAAATAAAGATCTATGTGTAATTAGCTTCATTCAGAACATGTACCTGAGTCTTGATCTAGGATTCCATAAAATCCTAGATTCTATGGAATTGTATCATAAACCAAGAAAATGAAATAAAATAGCAAGTGCCAAATCTCTAGGAATACGGCTACCTCTTAGGAGAGCTGTTGGTGACCACAACTTCTTGGGTCAGAAGCAATGAGAAACAGGCAAGAGATATGAAAGTGTGCTGTGGCTGACAACAGGTTCCTTATGTCTCTGTCACAACAGAGAAACAAAGATAGGGGAAACTCAGGGGAATAGGGGACAGGCAACTCAACGCAGGGAATTTATAACGTGCTGGGCCTAGATGCTTGGAATGAAAGACTTCTTCATTCTTCACAGTTGTTGGGGGGAAGTCCTGGGGTCAGTTACCCCCACTTTGCAAACGGGGAAGCAGAACCTAAAGATGACCCATCAAGTTGCCAAGTGGCAGAGTCACAACACAAACTCAAGGAATCCAGTGACAGAAGCACTGCTCTAAAACCCAACGCTGACCATAAAAACCCCAAACTGTGCTTTCCCTGGGGCTTGGGGAAGACTTGTGAACAAAGTATGCAGTTCAACATTTTTAAATAAGAAGATTCTAGCTTCCTGATGACAAGGAGCCTGTTCTGATCATCCAAAGTGATGGAAAATTTTTGTGTTTGGACTTGAAATAGTCAATGCAGAAGAAAGCTTTGTGGCAACAAACGATGGGGAAGAGGGAGAAACACAGTGACAAAGGTAGCACAAAATGAAACAATTATGCCCTTCTTGTACCCTGGAAATGATAACTGCTATTCAAAACGAGTAGTGTTAGCATGCCTACTAATGCCTGTTCCTGGACGAGGCACAGAGAACCACTACCTGGAACCATGGCATTGGACCTGCCAAGAGGAAACACTTGGAAACTGCCTAATGTGCCCCTTTGTACTGTGCTGTACACATGTTCCTTTTTTTTTAGAATCTGCATTAGTAAAATTGGCACAGCACTTTCAAAGTTCCATCAAAGGGATAGTTCTAGAGATAATCCACTTTTCATGGTTGGACCAAGCTGCAAGTCTGCATCTAAAACTGCAATGACGGGCCCGGCGGAGTGGCCTAGTGGCTAAAGTCCTCGCCTTGAACGCCCCGGGATCCCAAATGGGCACTGGTTCTAATCCCGGTTGCTCCACTTCCCATCCAGCTCCCTGCTTGTGGCCTGGGAAAGCAGTAGATGACGGCCCAAAGCTTTGGGATCCTGCACCCGTGTGGGATACCTGAAAGCAGTTCCTGGTTCCCGGCTTTAGATTGGCACAGTACCAGCCGTTGCGCTCACTTGGGGAGTGAATCATTGCATGGAAGATCTTTCTCTCTGTCTCACCTCCTCTCTGTATATCTGACTTTGTAATAAAAATAAATAAATCTTTAAATAAATAAATAAATAAATAAAAATGTAATGAATCTCTTGTTCTTGTATGTTGGCAACACCCGCGTCGCCACGTACCCCGAGCTCCGAGTTGAGCGGAGGGACTAGGGTTATGAGACAGACAAGACAGACAAGACAGACAACACACAGACACAGTGGGTCATTCATGTGAGGAGAATGCCCATTTATTTGAAGTCAAGCTGCATCTTTTATAGTCTGCTTGGCCCCTCCCAGGATCCTCCCAATGGTTAAGCCACACCTAAGCTCCCCCAAGGACATGCAACAATGGGAAGCAGGAAGGAGGGAAATTGCAGTGGAGCCACAGGCTAAATGTATCAGGCCATGATTGCCCTTTCTGTTACACCCTTGAGAAACAAGCTGTGCTGTGGAGTTAACCCTTGGGAGACCGGGGCCTACACTTGTAAAGGGATTATTATGCATATTGGTGAATGTCCCTCACAAATCTTCCACTTTAATTATTTTCTTTTAGCCTTAATACAATATCATTCATTTCATTCCTTTGCCCTTAAACCGCCAAAATTCTTTATTTCTGTGGTGGAGATGGATGCCCTAGTAAGAACGTAGAAATCAAGATAATAGCTTTCAATTTGAATTTGCCAACTCTTGATTTTCCTCTAATTAGAATTGTAAAGTGGGGATTTGCCAATGGTAACTGTGTATACACAAACACACACACACCCACACACACACAAAGCAGTTTATTTAACTCACAGTACTAGAGAACCAAGGGCTCACCACTGACAACTACTCCACCTTCGTGAAGTCCCTGTGGTGGATTCGGTGGATGCGACACTATGGCAGGGACACATGCAAGAGCCAGAGGTCACAGCACAAGGCAGGAGACTGGAGAGTGTGGGTGACCCAGTCTACCTTTTATAACAACCCTCTCAGACGTCCCATAAGAACTACTTTATACTTTAATCCCTTCCATGGAAAGCCTCCAGTAACCATCACTCTATTATTTCATATCCCTTTCCAAGTTTCCAACACATGTTCGCCGCTCCAGATGGAGGCAAACCATATCTTAATCACAGCACTCTCAGTGAGAGATGACCCTACTATCTGTTAGAAGTATAATAGTTGAGGCCCAGTGCGGTAGTCTAGTAACTAAAGTTCTTGCCTTGCACGTGTCCATTATCCCATGTGGGCACCAGTTCTTGTCTCAGTGGCCCTGTTTCCCATCCAGCTCCTTGCTTATGGCCTGGGAAAGCAGTGGAGGACAGCCCAAGGCTTTGGTACCCTGCACCCTCGTGGGAGACTCTTAGGAGGCTCCTGGCTTAGGGTTGGCTCAGCTCTGGCCGTTGTGGTCACTTGGGGAGTGAACCATTGGACGGAAGATCTTCCTCTCTGTCTCTCTTCCTCTTTGGATATCCACCTTTCCAATAAAAACAGAAGAAAAAAAAAGAATAAACTCCATTATATATCATCCATATTTTCTTTATCCAAGCCAATTCCAAGTCTTGCCCTTGGGAACAATGCTTCCCAGAACAAGACAGCACAGGCGTCTCTGAAATAACAATTTTGGGTGTGTATTCCTAAGTGACATTGCTGGATCACATGACAGTTACACTTTTAATAATTTCTTAGTTCCACAGTATTTTCCATTCTGGCTATTTTTATTCCCATCAACAGTATATGAAGATTCTCTTTTCTCTGTCCCCTCAACAGCATTTGTCAATTTCTTGTTTTTTTTTTTTTAAGATTATTCATCTTAAGAAGTGTGAGGTGAGAGTAATCATTGATGTTGAGCAGCATTTTCATATACCTGTTGAGCCATTGATGTATCTTTTTTTTTTGAAAAATCGCTACTCCGTTTTTTTCTTTTTTTGGCAATTTTAAACATTTTGACTTTAAATTTTAATTATTTGCTTTTGTTCTTTTTTCTTCTAAGTGTTTCCACATGTTAAATTGCAGTGCGTTGTCAGGAATGCGACTTTCAAACGCTTTTTATTCCATCGGTGACTTTTCATTTTTGTTGATTCTTTTCTGTGCAGAAACTTCAGCTTTATGAAATCTCCCTTTTGTGTTTAATTTGCTTGTCCATATTCCAAAAATGTCAATTTCAATAGAATATTAAACTTGATTTTCTATAGTTTCTTGTAGTAATTTTCCTGTGTCAGGAATTAGGGTTGGGTTTTTGAGCCGTTATTGGCTTGATTTTTTTTTTTAATTTTTAATTGTTAATAACATTGTATTATGTGAAACAGTTTTATAGGCACTGGGACTCCCCCCACCCCACCCACAACCCTCCCCCCATGGTTGGCTTGATTTTTACAAATGGCGTAAAGATGATCGGATTTGGTTTCTCTGCCTGTGTGTTTCTAATTGTCTTAACATTAATCGGAGTGACGATCCTTCCCCATTGTGTGTTGTTGGCATCCTAACAGAGTTGATTAGCCTCATCCTGTTAAGCTACGAACCCGCATTTATACCTGTCCATACAGTCGAAACTACTGTAGCTTAAGTCGTGCAACAAATCAGACGGGGCAGTCGCCTCCAGCTTTAGTCTTCTTTTCAATGTTCTCTTGGCTAACTGAATCCTATCATTCCTGAAAACCGTTATGATATGTTAATGGAATTGTTTTAACTATCTTTTTAAAATGTTAGACAGCCATATACTGACTTTGATTTTCCTTGAATAGCATGAGTTTAATCATTTCTTCAGCAAGCCTGAATTAAATGGCTCTGCTGGCATTTGAAAAAAAAAAAAAAAAGATGTATTTGTTCTTATTGGAAAGGCAGATGAGATTTAGAGAGAGACAGAAAGCTCTTGCATCTGCTGGTGCAATCCCCGAATGGCCTCAATGGCCAGAAAGGAGTGGATCTCGAGCCAGGTGGCAGAGCTGTTTCTGGGGCTTCCATGCGGGTACAGAGTTCCAAGGCCTCGGGCCGTCCTCTGCTGATTTTTAGGCCTCAAGCAGGGAGCTGGATTGGACATGGAGCAGCTGGACCAGACACTAGTGTCCATATTGAATTCCAGCGCTTGCAAGATGAGGACTCAGCCATTGAGCCATTGCGCTGAGCTCTCTGCCTGCGTGTCTGTAGGGAGACTCCGCACTGAGTTCCAGTTAACAGGGGACTTCAGAAGTGTGCCTGGGAAGGAGGCTCTCTAACCCCATGCCATCTAGGGATGCAAATGACAGAAAAACAGCGGGGATTGGAAAAGCCCACCGCTTGGGCAGACATGCTAGCTAGCTTAAATTATACATTTTCTGATCTCAACATTTCTGAGAATCCTTGAGGTTGTTTTCAAGCATGATTGAGCCTCTTTAGTTTCTATAAAATGGAGAATTCACTGCAGTGTTGTGCACTTCACTGACTATAATCATTGATTTTACTCTTCTGTGGTGCATAGGAGAATAAAGCTGCAAGTTTGTGGGAAGCATATACAGGCATGATTTCTTATCAGTCCATGATCCTAGCCACAAACTCCAGGTATAATTTTTTTCATGTTCTCTTTTTTTCATTGAATATCATGAAAACTTTAGCTTTCAAAAATATCACAATTGTGAAAAAAAAAAAGTTGAAAAATACTCCAAATTCAGCAACATCTACCTTGGTCTCAATATTTCCCCCCCATCTTTCTGTGTTACATGGGTCAACCGGTAATCTTTCCAGCTGGTGATGGGCATATTTGCTTTGCATTGAATTTAAGGGTGCAGCTATCCTCAATTCAGAAATGTAGAATTAATACGTAAAAAGTGTAGTACCATCAATTAGAAATTGTGGTATCACACAGTTGGACTCCGAAAGCTTAGTGTCGGTTTGCGGACATGACTGGGAGTGTAACAATATTTCACAAAAGTATGTGTATGGAGAAACCTATCTAATTTCAAAAGAATCTTTTGCGGATGATAACTATGAGAAAATTCATTCCTTCATATTTAAAATGCCACCTGTCATTTTAAAGAGCATATGTAGCACGTGCGTTAAATGTAAAAACAAGCCCTGGCCCTCACTTTCCAGTCCTTTTATCACCAGAAGAGAGTTCCTAATGTTAGGGGACATTTGTGTTTGTTAAGCATTTAATCATCATAGTTTTTTTTCTTGACAGCTATGTGGAGCCTGCTATACAGTACGAAATTCAACTGCAGCTGATAGAGTTGTCCTTTAAAATGGTGTTTTCCATACCAAGTCTTGAGGAAGTGAAAGCGAGGGGGACTGGTGCTGAGGATACAACAGACCTGGTGGTAAGCTGTACTTTCCTTGCATCGTAAGAATACCATGGCAGGCACCACAGCCTTCCTGCATGTTGCATCTCAGAGGGTACAGTCTTTATTATTTTCTCCTTGGATTTTCTTAGATAGAATGAGGCAATCGTCTTTTCTAGAACAAATTTCTATCTCTGGTATCGGGGTCCCTCATCCCGCGAGCAAGACCCCGATACGGTAAAGACTCTTTGAAAAGTTTATTTCTGTGGACTTCAAGGGTAGCGGCAAAGTGAAAGCAGTTACAGCAGTTGTAAGAGTTATTGCTTAAGACTTCAAGCGTAGCAGCAAAGCGAAAGCAGTTACAGCCCTAGCGATAGCCACACGCCTGGGGGAATCTCCTCTTTAACTATTTTTTACCCACAACTTTTTTACATTACACAAACCAATCCATACACAGCTCCTCACATCATGCGGCAAGCACACCAATCATGACTTAGGTCACGCAGCTTCCCTGCGTGCTCGTCCCAATCCTCAGTAACTTCCCGAAACCTGTTTACCACCTTTGTGCCACGAAACAATGATCAACAAGTGCCATCTTTGAGGCGCGGCTCCGCTCTCCACACTCTGGATTTTGTATGAATTCCACAAACCATAGGACTTCATAAATTACATAGGACTTCAAGGAGCAAACGGATACAGATGCTCTCAGTGATAGCAGAGTTTATGAGCAGGTGCTACCAAGAAGGGAATGGGAGCAGAGGGAAGTGGAGATAGGAAAAATCCTCTGGGAAGATCAGCAATATCTCTGGTTTCTGCTTTACATTTCTGTGAGTGTGCTTGCTTCGTAAGCTGGGAAAGAAATTGTTGCTGTGAGGCTCTGAGTGTGGTAACGTTAGCATGGCCACTTCTTCCTTACCTTCAGTTTATGGGGTGGTGGACTGCAGACATCTGATGCAAAACTATGAATTTTAGTTGTGATTGAACAGATAGCTCTAGGACTTTTTTGTATTCCAGAGTTTACACCAAAATACTTTAAACATATATGAAGACACTCTTCTCATCTTAGTATCTAAAGATCTCTACAAACTACAGATCTTAAAGGTAAAGTAAAAGAAAATAAGACATTTTACTGTTTTTTCCAAAACTTTTCGTGATAATTACATGTTTGAGCATGGTGGGAAGGCTTCAGGATTAGGGATAAGTGGATGAAATCATTATTTCCAAATTTTCTGTTTCTGGGGAAAAGGGGAGAGATAAAGGGGGAAGCTACACTTGGCTTCCCAAATGTCCCAGGACCCAGGGATGGGGAACCGCCATGCAACATCAACCCAGGGGGTATGCTGTCTGTTTCACTGATCCAATGATGTAGTCCATCCAATGTCCATTGGCTGCTCTAGTCAAGCTCAAGTTTCCACTCACCCAGATTTTGATCATCATTTAGTTGGGATAGTTGTCCGATTTGCTCCGTTCTCTTTCTGCTATGGTACCAAATGGGCTGCCATATTCTCCGTGTACATCTGGGTCTGTGTCCACTGCTCCATCTTTTTCACTGAAGAGGTCATATTCTTGCAGATGAGTCCAAGGACCTGGGACAGGCGACCCAAGCCCCACCCGATCCCCAGGCCCTGGGAGCACAAACCCAGGACCTGAGCCAGGTGGCTGGAGCCCCACTGGATCCTCCACCCTCAAGGGTCACAAACCCAGCACCCCCATGCAGGCAGGCCAAGAGAACCAGGTCAGGTGACCAGAGCCTTGCCAGATCCCTGACCCTAGGGCTCACGAACATGTCACTCCCCACCCCCTTTGCAGACAGGCCACGAGACCCTGACCAGGTAACCTGAGCCTCACCAGATCCCCAACCTTCAGGGATCATGAACCTGGCACCTACCTCACAGGTGGGCACAGGGGCTTCAGGCCAGGTGACCTGAGTCTGGCCCAATCCCCCACCACTGGGGCTCATGAATGTGGCACCTCCACACAGGTGGACCCAGGACCCGCGTCAAGCTACTCGAACCCTGCCAGATCCCCTGGGGCTCATGAACCCAGCACCTACCTGCTAGGCAGGTCCCAGGACCCAGGCCAGGCAACCTGAGCCCCACCAGACCCTTGGCTCATGAATCTGACACCACCTACCCCACGCTGACATGATCCTCTTACCTCAGTATCCACCATCTTATCGTGCAGCCTGGCGAGTCTAATCTGCTCCCAGTTCCGGCTCCTGCTAGTGGGTGCTGCAGCCTATCCCAGCCCAGCCTGATCCTTGTCCCAGCCCTAATGTGAACTGGCTGGTGTTGTGGCCTCACCTGGCTCCTCCTGCATCCTGTCCTGGTTCTCAGATCTGCTGGTGATGTTACATATTTACCCAGCCTGGTCTGTCCCCAGACTTGATCTACAGTACTGTTACCTGGCATGGTCTTGGCTGCTCCTTGCTTTGACACTTGCACTCATCCACAGGGATTGCATCCTGATGAAGGAGTTTTCTAAGCTTCTCTATTGGGTTTCCACCCAGTGGCAGTTCTGCACACCTATGGGTCCTTGGCCACCTCCTGTCCTAGCAAAAACATTGGCTTTGCTCAACTGGCCCACACCCTTTCTGGTTTTTAATTGTTGGGTGTTGCATCCCAGCAATACCTGGTCCGCACCCAAACACAACTTTCGTATGGTTCAGCAGGGGTCAAGACCTAACCCAGCTTATTCTACACCCATCCTGGCTCTCATAAGTACCAGTGAGTGCTGGAATCTAACCCAGTCTGCCAGTTCCCAGACCCAGTCCACATCTGCACTGATGGAGGCTGTAGCCATGTCCAGCCCATCCTACTACCACCAATCTGGCTCTCATTCTCATTAGTGGAAATCACAACCAGTTGGGGCATCCCCTTAGCTCCCTAGCCAGGCTTGTTCCCATCTACAGCTCTTGGGCATGCCAACAAAGATTGCAGTTCCACAGGGGTGAGCCCACATCTCTCCCACATAGTCTGCTACCAGACCTGATTCTCTCACATACTAATATCATCATGGCCCTTCCTAACATAACATCCCCCACCTCCTGTTCTGACTCTCACTGGTAGGCCCCAGCCTTAAATTTAGCATATGCCAGTGAGTGGTGCTAACTACCCAGCTCAGGTCGTCCATGTGTGCTCAAACTTCAGCCTGGCCATTAAAGGCCCTCCTGCGTCTCCCCCTAAAACCATTTGGTCTCAGCCCATCTCTCACATCCACGTACAGCGGCCTTATCAATGGAAGTCCCTCAGCAGTAATTCATCACCTGGGCTTGAACCCACGTGTCATAAATCACCACCACCTGTGCTATCCTCTTTTCCCATGAAAATCCAAACCCTCTAAATCCCCAGAATGCACCACAAGGTGTCCCAAAGGCTTTACCTAATGCCATTGGAGCCTGGACCACCGGGCCCTCACCAGGGGAGCCACATGGCCCAATTGATGCACTTGTGGTAGTCAAAAAGCCTCCAGGCTGGGAAGAACCTGAAAGTCAAGTCTCCCTTCCCCCAAGGAGCCATTCCACTCGGCTGTTCGTGCCTGTGGCGGTCACTGAAATTTTATCGTTCTGAACACAAGGAGAGAACTCACTTATTTCCCATGTGTCATGTTTGCATCTCTTTCAAGCACTTGTCTTCACCTAACAGGGAGTAAAATTAGTTCCAAAATGAAACAGTTTTCCTTTACTTCAACTATAGAGGCATACATCTTAAGAAATAAATTTTGAGGAGATGGATGCTCTTATTTGTTATTATTATTGTTATTATTTTGTGATACAGTTCCATAGGCTCTGGGATTTCCTGTTCCCCTCCCCAAGTCCCTTCCCTCCTATTGATTTCCCCCCTAGTATTACAATGGTTAGTTCTTCATGAGGAGTCATAAAGCCATCATTTCACTATTGAAGTGTTTCCCCGAGACTGTAGGCATGGACAGTGTCGGAGAGTCCAGCACCCTACACTCACGCTTTATTCAGCAATTTTACTTGAAGTCCATCTTTGATCTGGATGCAGAGATGCACACTGCGCTATGCTTCCGCATCTGGAAATGTCAGTTCCTGCTACACTTGTACTACACATCCCCTTAAATACAGAGCCAGAAAACACAATCCACAACAGGGAGGAAAACAGGAAATCTACATCAACATGAAGTCAAACAACATGCTTCATGGAATGAAGACGGCGGAATAGGATGGGGACACGTTTAAATGGATGGAAAAACATTTAATCAGGATGAAGCAGAGAGGATACTTTCCAGGAAATAGGAAAGGACAGAACAACAGCAGAGGGGTACCTGGAGGCTGACAGACACACGAAAGCAGTGGGAATAGCGGTGTGGGGTTGTGGTGACTGATACTCCAGTGCCATTCAGCTAATGGTCATCTGAACTCCACCAGCAGCCGGAACTCAACCAGCAACCGGGTGGGAAGGGACTTTCACTGGGAGCTTGGGAGGTGAATCCAGACAAAGAACTGTCTGACCTGCTGGTCTGTTTGATTTGACCAGAAGCAGAAACAGAGCAACAGATCCCAGATGGATGGATCTGTCAGCCCCCTAGACCTGAACTGGGCACCATTTTGCATAAGAAGGCAAAGGCAAGGGAAAGGACTGAGCATAAACTGAGCTGGGAGTAAACTCATTCCTGACTCAGTGAACTGCATCAACGTGGCATTCTACAGGTTCCACCCAAGACACGTCTGGGGAGTCCTCAGATCTGATGGCCAGCAGATCAAGAACTCTAGTAGTGGCACATCATATGCCATTTTTTACACTATGGCAAACATTTAGGACTGCAGGGGACAACAGTGAACTATGCATGTGCCGAGCTCGTGAGAACTCACCGAGTTCAGTGGATTGCACTGGTCCCACAGGAAAATAATACAGAGTGTGGCATTGTACGGGTCAAAATAGGTCCATGTGGCACCCAGACCTAACGTTCAACAGGTTCTGGCAAGATCAGCACCACCGACAGCCTAGCTATATAAGACACCTGGTGTCTCCCTAATCCTGGGACCTGCTCCAACTGAAAGTGGGAGAAAGGTTGCAGAGACAACAGTGCAACCTCAGTATGGTATCACAGCAGGTGGAGAGTGGTGAGTCAGGAGCTGAGGCTGTGGATACCATAGTGGAAATCTAACATAAGAAGCCAGACCTGAAACTTGCTGGAAGGAATGAGGATACAATGCAGTATACATTTCTACTTCCTGAAAAAGATGGACTTACAATGAAATTGTTCACTCTATCTTGACCATAGGGTGCTGGACTCTCTGCCATTGTCCATGCCCGCAATGATGGACATAAGACTGTGTATGAAGAACTATACTTTAGTAATGATATAGAGGACCTGGGGGGATGGGATTGGGGCTAGGATAAGGGAACTACCAGGAGCCTATGGAACTGTTTCGTAAAATGATAATAATAAAAAATAAATAAATATAGTGAAAAAATAAACAACAGGCTGCAGAATGACAAAGAAATTAAAAAACTTTCTTGTAGAAATTATTGCTACCATATTACCCATGTGGTGCTGAAGAAATAACAGCAAAAACAAGAATATCAATGGCCATAAGATGTATCAAGAACAGTATTGAAAGGGACATTTACAACATCATGTGCTTAAAAACAACCAAAATAGGTCTCATATAAATGACCTATTAATGATTCACAGGGCCTTACTGAGAAAGACACAAATGAATAGGAAACATGAAGAGGTAAAATTTATAGCAAAAGTAATTGGAATTGAAACAAAAAAAAAAATCATGCATTCTCTTTTAACCACCCAATGCCACCATCAGCAACTTTCATTGATTGAGCATTTAATCTGTGTCAGATACCCTGTTGAGCCTATGGTTAATCTCATTTAATCCTAACAATAATCCTATGAAAACTTTAGTATTAACACTCTTATTTCCTAGTAAGAAAATGGAAAGAGAAAAGGGGGTAAAACAGTATGTAATACTGACGTGTGGAGGAGCCACCCTCATTTGGGAGTCTGCTACTTAATCACTTGGTTCTTTATCACACCTAACTTTCCCCACCCCTGCCAAAAAAGACTGGGAATTCACGTTTACAATAAGCAGAAACTGATACCTTGGAGACTTAGAAACTCTTCTGTTTTAGGAAATCAACCTCAGAGGAGTTTCCACAACAGGTGTGACAAGAGTGGACAGATTGGCCAACCACTGGCTAATATAAAATGGACTATAACAGGATCTTAAGAGTCTGTTAATATTGCCTTGTGAGATATGCACAAATCTTTCTCATTACCAAGATTAGAAATTGTTCTTGTACCTAAAGATTTAGCACAAATAGAAAGCCTGGCAAGACAGAGTTTTTTTTTTTTTTAAGATACATTTATTTTTATTGGAAAGAGAAACATAGAGAGGAGGCGAGACAGAGGGGGAGATCTTCCATCTGTTGATTCACTCCCCAAGTGGCCACATGACTGGAGCTGAGCTGATCTGCAGCCATGAACCAGGAACCAGGAACTTCTTCCAGGTTTCCCACATGGATGCAGGATCCCAAGGCTTTGGACAGTCCTTGACTGCTTTCCCAGGCCACAAACAGGAAGCTGGAAGGGAAGTGGGGCAGCTGGGACACAGCACAGCACCCATATGGGATCCTGGTGCATGCAAGGCAAGGATTTTAGCCGCTAGACTACAGCACCATCCAAGACAGATTTTTCATTGTAATGAGTGAGAACTTTCTAGCCGAGCTGTCTCTTCATGGTATTCTCTAACAATTAGCCAGGAGACCTCCAGATGGTGAATTTGCAAAATAATTATGAGCAAAAATGCCTCTTTAGGATCAAATAAAAGTTCAATTCTGTTTTAAAATTGAAAGGCATATTATGTCTTTTTCCTTTTTCAAAAAGTAGTCACGGTTCAAGAAAATGAAGGGATGTGACAGTTGGTTGCTGAGCATTTCATATTGCCGGACAGTGACTCTTGCAGTACTATTAGTAAATACATAACAGCAATGAATCATACAAAATCAAGATGTGGTTGTTACGGTCGATATGATAGAACCCTACATGCATTTTTGAGCTAAATTAAGTATGAAATAATCAATAGAACGTAGGAACTCCTGTAATGGAGAAGTTAGAAACGAGCAAGAGGGGGACTTCAGGATATGGACATGGCATGGTTCTGGAGTGATGTTTGCATTTCCAACAGGAGATGGCTGTGTGGATGAGTAAGGACCGTTTCTACCTGCAGGCGAGAGTGATGGTGACCATCAGCAGGGTGCTGAGCTTCGCATCCAAGAAGGTCTGTGGCTATGTAAGTACCCAGATGCAAAAATGTCGCTCACTTTGAGAACTGAATTTCTGTAGCACTACTCACTCGGTCTTGGGTCTGGAGAGCAGTAGGTGCCGCCTGGTAGGATGGCACCCACAGGTTGGTGTGTTCAGAAAGGAGTCGATATCTTGCAGGGTTTGCATTGATATGAGGAGAAGGACTCAGACATTTGATAAACATGCATTTTACTTCACAGAAATAATCGGAATGAGCCAAGCTGAATATTTTATCCAATTTCTTGATTTCTCTGTGCATCAGAATCAATGTTATTTCTAAATGCCTTATTATCTTTCCCTTATCTGCATGTTCATGCTCTTCTTTTGTCTCGAGATTAATAGATTATTTTTTTATTTTAAAAAATGTTAACATGTAATTCTCAAGCGCTTTCATGTTAAAGCTGCTAGAAATACAAGTTACATTTCCCTTTGTTTATTTTTAAAGATTTAGCTATTTTTATTGGGAAGTAAGATCTACAGAGAGGAGGACAGACAGAGAGGAAGAACATCTGCTGATTCATTCCCCAAGTGGCCACAACAACGGAGCAGAGCCGATCTACAGCCAGGAGCCAGGAGCTTCTTCTGGGTCTTCCTTGTGCGTGCAGCGTCCCAAGGCTTTGGACCATCCTAGACAGCTTTCTCAAGCCACAGGCAGGGAGCTGGAAGGGAAGCAGGATAGCCAGGGCATGTATGGGATCCAGGGCGTGTGCAAGGTGAGGACTTTACCTGCTAGGCTACTGTGCCAGCCCTATGCCTGCCTTTATTACTGTGCCCACCAGGCAGTCCTTAGCCTTCTCAGTGTGAGCTGCGCCCTGCCTCCTATGCACGCATCCATGAACACATGCATACATGGAGATGCACTGCATTATTGCTTAGTGCTTTTTTGCATCCTATCCGCGTGTAGTTCTGCTGCTTCTGCCCCTGGCTTTTCTTCTCTGAGCGATAATATCCTAATGTTTTCATGTCAATATATGCAGATTTATTTTTTTGAAAGACTCGTTTGACTAAGTTGAAATAGAGAAGAGTCTTGCATCCACTGGTTCACTATCCAAATGTTTGCAACAGCCAAATACCAGGCCAAAGCCAGGAGCCAAGAACTCCTTCTGGACCTCCCACATGAGGAGTCAGGGGCCCACACACTTGACTCCATCGCCGTGCTTTCCCAAACACATGAGCAGGGAATTGGGTTGAAAATGGACCAGCCATGACTGAAGTCATTGCCCGAATGGGATTCG
The DNA here is from genome assembly GCF_017591425.1 of Ochotona curzoniae. NCBI lineage: Eukaryota > Metazoa > Chordata > Mammalia > Lagomorpha > Ochotonidae > Ochotona > Ochotona curzoniae. The sequence continues at coordinate 1,405,999 of NW_024466327.1, forward strand.
AGTGTTTGAGGCTGCAGCTTAACCATTGGGGCCACAGCATCAGCCTTCACAGGGAGTTTTTAAATATACTCTTCCAATGGCTTGTCTGATTGTTTGAGTCATTGGAGAAGCGTTCAAGTTTCAAGGAGGCTGCAGATATAAAATATCTCATGTCACCATTTAAAAAAAATTTTTTTTTACTATTTTTTAAAGATGTATTATTATTATTATTATTATTATTTTATTGGAAAGGCGGATATACAGAGAGGAGAGACAGAGAGGAAGATCTTCCGTCCGATGATTCACTCCCCAAGTGAGCACAACGGCCGATGCTATGCCGATCCAAAGCCAGGAGCCTCTCGCACGCGGGTGCAGGGTCCCAAAGCTTTGGGCCGTCCTCCACTGCTTTCCCGGGCCACAAGCAGGGAGCTGGAAGGGAAGCGGGGCTGCCGGGATAGAACCGGCGCCCATATGGGATCCGGGCGTGCAAGGCGAGAACCTTAACCACTGAGCCACCGCGCCGGGCCTTTTTTTTTTTTTTTTTTTTTTTTTTTTTTTTTTTTTACTATTTTTACAGCCAGATCTTAGATACACTCAAACAATTCCAGATAAAACCTATCGCATATCTGAAGATGCACTGTTTTGTTGGAATTCTATTTTTGTGGTCTTCCATTTCAGTGCTCCAAAGAAGAGCTAAGTATCATGTTTAACAGGTTTGAATCGCTCATCTGCGAAGGCCCACACTCCCTACCTCTAAAACGATTTGAGCTCTCCATACAAAGGTACAGGTGGTTCAGCAAAGAAAAATCACCGCTCAAGCCTATGACCTGTACGGTCCCCTGTGAATGTGATGTTGTCACCAAGCATCTGATGACAACGTTGTGCTAGTCACAGGTGGTTCTTTGATTTGAATATCTTATCCTAGTGAGTTGCACTAGAGGAGCACGTGACGGCGGTTTGTCATGCTGTCTTTTGTAACTCTGTGGCTTCCTCATCTTCCTGTGATGGGTTTGTTTATTTGACCTGCAGAGTGACAGAGAGAGAGAGATTGTCCATCCTCTGGGTCATTCCCCAAACGCTCACTACATTCAGGGCCAGACCAGGTCAATGATTTAGGGAATAATCTAGATCTCCCACGTGAATGGCAGCATTTCAAGCCACGGAACCATCATCCGTTGCCTTCCCAAGGGCATTAGAAGGAAGCTCTATCAGCAGCACAGAATAGCCAGGTTTCAGCTGGGATGCCTGGAACACAAATGGCAGCTTAAGCTGCTACACCACAACGTCTATTCCCTTCTTCCATCCCTGCATTGCTATTGCAAAGCTCATTCTCCCTTGAGCACAACCCACCCTTCAAACATGAAATCATGACAGTTTGAATCTGCAAAGGTAGCACAAACTTCAGACAAATTCTTGGCTGAAGTTTTCTGGCTCTAACTGGAATATTTTTGGGGAAACCAAGGGATTTAATCTCTATTCTTTAATGCTCAATAAGTGCCACGAGGGGGCAGCATCACAACATTTTTCAGAACACTAACAGCTAGGCTCATGATCATGGAAACAAAATTACTCTGCAGAAGTCAGTTTTCTCTTATAAATAATATTGATCAATTAAAACTTGAGCTTCCTTCAGGCCTGCTCTGTGTATCTCTATACGATACGTTGTTTAAAAGCTCAGTTGTTATTTGTCCAAAAATATATTTGAGCACCTATTCCGTCCTCTGATGTTGCTTATACACTTCATAGTATTTTTTTCTCCATGAATCCCCTTTCCAAGACTTTAGCTGTTACCACAATCCTGACTGCCATCTTCATGTTGTTGGCAATACTTTCTTAAAGTGATCATTCTCTTCAAATGATCCATGGAGCCATGAGATTAGAGCAACTCCAACACTCAATATTGTTCCTTCAGTTTCCAACAGCCAAAGAAGCGCTCCTCCCCGCATCACGCTCGAGGACCAGCAGCGTGGCATCGAGAGTCCTCCCAGGGGCATGTGCGATTTTTTGTTTGTTTGTGACCTATCCACCTGAGCTAGGTTCTTTTTTGACTGTGCCTCAGGCATCTCTCTCTCTCATTCCCACTTTCTGCTTGCTGCCCCCAGTGCATGTGCAAACACACACACACACACACACACATGCACACACGAGAACATGAGAAGCAGACATGACAAGGCAAAGGAGAAGGAAAATGAAAAGAAGCTAGCTTTCTGATTCCTCTGCACCGCTTACCAGCAGCCCAAACTTAACCACCAACCTCTGCTCCAGCCATCAAAAGAACTATCTAATAAAAATTTTTTTAATAATAATAATAGTCACTTATCGTAGAGATAAAAACAGTCAGGAAGTCACGCTACTCATTGATCAAACCTATATTTTAGTAAAGTCTTTTTTTTTTGGTTAAAAAAATACAAAATTCATACTTTTTTTTATCCGTCCTATGTGTCAAAGTAGTTGAACAGGTGTGTGTGTATGCTGTAATGTTGGCTTTGACAATAATAGAAAATTGTGTGAACTTTTTTACACATGAATTTCCCTGAGAGGGATCACAGTCATCCCAAGATGAGAAACATGGCACTTCCATAGTGACAGGACCATTTGACGTGTCCAGCGGTCAAAGAAACAAGCATTTAAAGATTCCAGAAACTGACCGCCAGCCCTATCAGCACATCGCTGCTTGTTTAATACCACAGAAGTTATTTGACTCATTACACCCTCCAAGGAATGTTCTTATCGCCAACGTCACCCTTTGTCCTCACCATGAGTGTTACCAGGTGGCCTTTGTGATCGCGGATGAGGAAACTGGCCAGCAGCGTAAGGATTTAAAGACAGATTTTGAAAACCCTGAGCTTGTCCTTCAGTTCCAGCCTTACCCAGGAAAGCATCAAATGGGGATATTGAATGCTGACTCTGCATCCTCAAGGAGCCCTCCTGTGTTTCTCCATTAGACCAGTGTTGATGCTCCTTGTCTGGGGGTCCTGGCCGCAGAGCTGTCTCTTCTGTGTTCCCACGCTGATCCTTCCATCACGCACCAAGCGTCCTTGGGATTGTACCACCTCCTCTGCATTGCCAAGTGTCAGAGCGGTAGGAACGGTTCCCTTCTTCCCTGAGGGTCACCAGGGTTCTGCTCTTAATGATTCTGTGTGGGAGTCCCGGGAGGACACTGTGTGTGAACAGCTTACTCCTTCCCCACGTCTGCAATATGGCTTTTAAAAACTGTTTTGAGCATTGCCAAAACTCTAGAAATGATATAGTTGATACTTCAGGATCTAGTATGCCCTGTGCTTACATTGCCATTGGGCGTGAATGGTGGGGAGGAGAAAGATGGAGACAGGGAGTTGAGAAGCAGGCTTTTGGCTGAGCGGCTAGGTTGCCTGGATTCAGTTCCAGGCTCCAGCTCTTGATTCCGGATGTTTGTTAATGTGGATGCTGGGAGGTGGTGATGCTGGATCGTGCCACCTGCGGGGACTCGGGTTTATTTCCACTCCTTGTTCTGGCCCCTGGAGCACGGTGGGCATTTGGGGAAGGTGCCAGTTAGACAGGAATGTCTGATGCTCACTTGTTCTCCGAATCTCTTTCTCTCCCTCCTTTTCCTTCTCAAACACATTTCGATTTTTTTTTTCTCCAGAAAGTAATACATTTTCCCCTCAACTGAGGCAATCCAGAAGCTTCTTGCTTCAATGATGAAGAAAAACCAGCTAAAATAAAATAAGACTAAAATCAATGTGCTATGAATTACACAACGAAACCTGAAAGGAAAACCCAAAGGTTGCAGATTATTTCCAAGCGACTGACTTGTTTGAGAACAAAACTTGAAGCTATTTGTGATCGCACTGTGCTTCTGTCCAGGATATAATATCTGAAGATAGATTTGCTTTCCTATAAAGAACAACTTTATAGCACACACACACACACACACACACTCTTAATTGCTGAAGCACAAAATCCATACTAAGTGTTTAGGCTCTAACACAGGCAGAGGTAACCCATGTTCAAGAGCCAGGGTCGGGAGCCTTGGGAGGTCATGATGGTTTGCTTTGGCAAGCAGAGCAACGGACAAATCCAGACTCAACAGAAGACCCATTGCACAGTCGTTTGGATACTGATGAGAACCAGTGTGGAGGGAACTGCCTGAGCAGGCAGTGGAGAGCAGCTCAATAGTTACTAGAGGAATCCAGCGAGTTCACGAATGTAGTAACAGTACTGTGCCCATAAGCCAAAATCTAAAACCTCAGGTCACAGGGTGGAGCACCGAGAACGAGTCTGATTGAGTAGGATAGGAGGATTATCTTTAGGGAAAAACTGTAGCGTCACTGAACGAGGTTTACAAACAGAATTTAAAATCACAAAGATACCACTACATGTTCTAATTGTTCAGCCCCCGATAACTTAAAATTAACACCAGCTGCCATCCAATGGAAAAGCCACCTGCCATGCAAATACACAAATAGATATATTTAATTATATATAATTCAGAATGAGAATAAAGATCAATCAAAACTAACTGAGAAACTCCACAGATGACATCATTAGCAGAAGGACAGTAACATAATGTTATTTCATTTACAGAGTGCGTAAATTCCTTTCCAGCTCTCAATGGCCTGGGATATCAGTAGAGGAAGGCCCAAAGCCTTGCAACCACGCACCCACATGGGAGAACCAGAGGAAGCTCCTGGCTCCTGGCTTTGGATCAGCTCATCACCAGCCATTGCAGCCATTTGGGGAGTGAAACCATGGGTGGAGGAGTTTTCTTTTGCTCCTCTCTGTCAAATCTGCCTTTCCAATTAAAAAAAAAAATTGTGGAAAATGGAATTAAAAGATATGTTTATTTTTGGTGCAAAAATTTTTGAAATGCAGCCTGTTAGCACCATACATTGTCAATTTACAATTTACATTTGTACATTTACAAAAAAATTATCAACAATGTATTTAAATATAGTATATGCCAATTATATCTACATAAAACTACTAAAATCAAATAAAGTCTTTTAAAATCTGCCTGGTGAGGGAAGGAGTGAGAAGGTATTTGGCCTGGAAGTTACCATGCCTGCATCCCAGGCTGGAGCACCTGAGCTTCAATCCCAGCTCCACCTGCTGATTTCAATTTCCCACTGGATCAGACCCTGGAGGGCAGCAGATGACAGCTCATTCACACAGCAGTCCTGGTTGCATCGTTTGTTCCCAGCTTTGACACCGCTCATCAGCTCTCACCACTGCAGGCATTTGAAGAACCAAATGATGGACTCCGTCAACCTCTGTCTTTCTCTACCTCTGTCTCCCTGCCACATATAAAATATTTTAAAAGCATATCCTACAAAATACACTTCCTCTGAAATGAAATAGTTCTGCAGCTGAAGTCTCGACTGAGAGTTTCTAGTTCTACTGTCATATTACTATTCACCTCTCTTCAAATATCTTTATCTGCTCTTCCACCAGTGGACCCATCAGCTAGCTTCACAATTGTTTTTCCAATGCCCCGGACACTGCATTTGATGGCCTGAATGAATTTGCTATCGTTAGTTAGTGCCCTTTATTCATTTGTCACAAAACTTTTCATCAAAGATGTATCAATTTGGGATCAACACTGGCAAAGTAATGTATATGACTAAATTATGGACAGACATGTTCAGAGATTAAAATTCAGACAATTTTAGGTCATCAGAATCAGATAAGAAAATACTGATGTCTTAACAAAAGTTATTGATCAAATAAAAACATTAAACTCTTTTCCTTACTGCAGTGGAAATAGAAAAAAACAAGACAGCCAAACTTGCTGACTGTGGAAGCTGTTGCCTCCTGTCCCCTTCATCAGAGGTGGATTTTCTACCCAAGAGCTTGCAACAAAACAAAAATAAAATTGCTCAGGTATCTTAGATCTTCCTTCACTATATATTCTGTTTTGTATTTGTTGTTACCCTTAGTGGCACCTTCTTTTTGCAAAGTTTATATTTTTAATAAATTTCCATTTTTGAAAATCCAGTCAAGGGTGAATTATATCTAGTGTAGCTAAATTTCATCTCTGTGAAAGAATCATCTCTAGTAGTCTGAGCAGCTTCATTTCACTCGTAAAATGCAACTGAGATGTTTGTTTCCTAGTTATGTTCCTTTTTTGTTTGGCTAAGAAATAGTTCATAAAATTGGGCAATTACTGATTAATTAGCAAAATAATCAGTTACCAATGAACACTTTTCAGTACTATCATAGTTTACTCCAGGAATGGGTTAACGACACTTTGTCTTAGACTTTGGTTAAAAGAATGATTGAAAAGAAATGTTTCCATGATAAATTCAATGCTAAGGAAACAGATTTCACCCTACCCAGCCCTTGGAAGAAACACGAGGCTCTGTATTCTCCACTGCGTTCTTCAAGGTAAGTAGGTTTATCCCCTGGCAGGAGAAACCACCTAGCAGCGGACCTGGTAGGGCAGCCCGGCAGGTGAAGCTCCAGGTACACGTGTTAAGCCAAGAGCTCATGGAAACTTCTTGAAAGCACTTCAAGGCAGCTCACTTATTTTTTTTTAATTAATTCAATTGCATTATGTGACACAGTGTTATGGGCACTGGGATTCCCCCCACCCCTCCCCGAACCCTCTCCCCATGGGGATTTCTCCACCTTGCGGCATTACCACAGTTCAAATTCAGTTGAGGTTCTTTCATTGGAAGTATTTACCAAGCATAAAGTCCAGCGTCTTATTGTCCTAGTGGGTTTAACAATTTCTTGGTGACACCATCTCTGGTCTGAAGGTAAAGCCAGCAAAGTATCATCTCAATCAATTAAAGGCCCCAACATAACATCAACAACCATTTACAACCTTATGGCATTAATTGACATGGTATTGGTTAACAATATGTTAATAGGAAAATGCAGGTTCTTAACTACATCCTGTGACTTCTTCATAGACATTTCAATTTTTGGTTTATATTCAACCAGATTCCATACACCTCAAAATGGCTATAGATTACTATTCAGCTGTCTCGTCTATTTTTATTTTAGTATTTAGCTGTTTATTTTGACTGGGAAAGCTGAGGTTCCCCTTGAAGGAACATGCCAAAGACAGTGCCCTCGCATCCTAAGACCTAAGCCATCCAAATTGTGTGATGTTGAGGAGATATCAGAGCAATGCATTATATATTATATGGTAAGACATGGTGAGAGAGGGAGGGAAGGAGGAAGGGGGAGAGAGAGAGAGAGAGAGGACTGCATGGAGGCATACTTTTCCAAAGGCAAGAGAGATTTTGCCCTACTGTTCTAAAATGACATCCCTGATTGACTATGTAGTTGCCCATTGACAGAAATAAATACATCACTGTAGGTTGACTAAAACACCCTTCCACTCCTCCACTCTAGTGGAGAAGAGTGTAAAAGACCCAATGAACTAGTCATTTCAACCCTGGGAATTTATATTAATGAAATAAATCAAAATAGTATATCTATTTGTTAATAGAGGTTCTTCAAGTTAACCCTGGAGTAGCACTGAGTCATTACAATGAGCAGTATCAAGAACATGTAAAAATGTGGTGTGAAAGAAACGGGGCAAAAGTGACCTTTAGAGAGTCCCTAATATTCTAGAAAATGAACAACTACGTTTGATAAAATCTACTGTGTTATCCATATACCTTTACACAAGAGGAAACCTCTAAGCCTCGGTTTCATTGGGAACTACGACTTCTGCGACTACTAGATAAATATTAAAGAAGTCATGTTGAGTATACAATTATTGAAAAGAGGGCTTTCCACCTTTCAATGACTCGCTGCACGTTCAGCAGCATCTGCAGCGAAGCCTAGCCTTCTTACAGTAGGGAAAGCTGTGTACCACCGCCAGGCCTCCTCGTTATGACTCGGTCCACCCTTTTAGTTTTCTTTCATAGCTTTCCAAGACCACCAGCCCTCACATTTGTCACCCCCATTGGGAGGGGAACTGGTAGCCATCTGTTCCCCCTCAAACCTCAGTCCTATCCTATTTTACCAAAAAAAAAAAAAAAAAGAAAAAGGAAAAAAAAAAAGAACAATATGCCATTCCTTAAAGTATATACGTGTGTGTGTGTATATATATATATATATATATATATATATATATATATATACTTGATAAGATTGGGTATTATCTATATAAACAAGAATAACTTTTCCCTACATAAAGGCAAAGGGGAAAATGTGATTTATTCATCTTTTTTCAACTGAGAGATAAATACTGTTAGGGTCCGGGTTTGAGCCCTCCAGAAGCAACAATGAGTCTCGTTGGTAATGCAAAAAGCAAACAGAGTTTATTGTGCCAGCATGTTGGGGTGAGACCATTCTTGGAGCACGCACGCCAGCCAAGCAGGGGTCGGACCCCGAACTAGCAAAAGGCTAGAGATTATATAGGCCCCTTTTGGCTGTAACATACATCAAAGTCAACTTAAAAGTCACAACTTCAGATTTTTTATGGCTCCCAGGTGCAAGCAGTATACTCCGTTCCATTCTGGCTCATCCCATTCTCACACCCTTATCTTTCTGGCTCCTCCAGTTCCTGGGACCAGAGAATTGCTCCCCTGCCCTCCTGCACCTGGGTTTATTCTATAGTTTGCGACCCTGACTCATCCTGACTTAGGAGGAGTTTCCTAACGGCCTTGACTCAGCAAAGCAGCAGCTTTTTAACACTAAGAGGCATTACACTGCCTAACAATACTTTCGTGACTCGGCCCAACCACAGTCCAGATAGTCCTCTGATGGTAAAACGCGGCTGTTCATTTGGAGAACCTTATTTGTAAGCTCACGGGTCCTGAGTTCAGCAGTCCTTCTAACACTGGGAGGGGAGGCCTGCGGTCACCTCTTTTCTTGCGGTTTCAGAGTGTAGGACGAACCTTGCTGCCCTCCCTGCTGACTGACTTTGTGTGGAGTCTCCTGCGGAAGATGTCTTCATCTGACTACAAAACTGCGTCCGAGGCTTCATCCATCTTGAACTTGACTCTGGAAAAGTATGCGCTGAAAGTCACGAGGGTAAGATCATGATGAACAAGTTTAGAGAGCAAGCGAGGCGAAGCAGTGCTTCCTTTAGACCTTGGGATATTAACAAGAGATGGGAACATTCTTCAGGAAAAACAGTAATCAAAGTGAAAATTACAGAGCGATGAACATCTCCTAAACAAAGTAGTCTTCCTACCATGAAGAACAAAACCGCTCCAGCGGAAGTTAGACCAAGTCAACCAAGTCCCTGGAGGCAGAAAAGAAACCAAACAAAGCCCAATGAATAGACTCATTCAGGTAAAACCACTAGCTCTTGAAAACAGAACCAAATGAGGATCAGCAACGTAGGTTACCGCTACAAGCATCCCAAAACAAATGAAACACTGCATCAAACAATCCTTGTATTAAACAATGTTAGGTTCTAATGTCCCTTAAGAGGAAAAATTGAGTGGAGTTGAAAATATCCCTAAACAGCAATATCGCACTCTGGTCTTGCAATCTAGATAAATCTACCAGCAAGTGTTTCCTTGGGGATCAAAGCAGATTGCCCTTTAACAGAGCAGCCAAAGACGTGGTTAGTTCATTTGCGAGATTGGCAGTATTTACGACAGGGAGGGGTATGAGAAGCAGCTCTAAATCCTATAGCCAAGGAGAATAAGACTTCATGTTTCATTTCAAACCTGCCTTGTAGTGTGTGTAGTGGGGTAAATACCCAAAGGGATTCATTCTTTCATTCACTGTATTTCTTTCGTATGGAGTGGAACGTTGTACATGCAGAACCAAATTACATTTGATGCCTGCTAGTCTACTGTAAATTTACATCAATCAACTTCTAAACAAGAATATCTACGATCACAGTGACTAAACTTAATGGCGATGACAAATTACATGTCTAGCAGGAGCTCTCCATACAAAAGGACGAATGACAAAAGGTGGGGGTGGCGAGCAAAAATGAAGTGCGGCCTTTGAGAAGCGTGTGCAAGATGATAGCTCAGCATTTTCCATTCAGAAGTCAACCCTCGCAAAATAATTTGCTTTAAAATTTGTGTTTTCCCAATGTCCCTAAAGGTAGAGGTTTGTTTTGCATCTCTACAGATACTCCATGGTCTCCCATCATTATGTTTTATGGTATTATTTATTTGTGTGTTGCTGTCTTGTTTATTCTAATCATGATCAGATACCTTAGAGGTGATCTTGAAAGAAGCTTCCTGTTAACTTGTGGAATTTCTCTTTCAGGTGTGTAAGATTGTAGATGCAATTTATAAGCAATTGTATGAGAATTGTTATCACAGCATGAAGCAAGCTTTGCTGCGGGTCATTGCCTTGCTGGCCTGCACTTCACCCAAGAAGGTCATCTTTCAACTCATGGACTACCCAGTCCCAGCAGACAAGTAAGGTCTCCCTTTCCCTTGCCCCTCTCACAGGGTTTGCTCATAGGCTCCACAGTCAGAAGGATGTGTTTTCAAATCCTCATCCCTCATAATCAAGCCTGGTTCATTATTATTATTTTTTTCTGAAAGACAAAATTGTATAGGATGAATGTGATATTTAGATAAGACCATTTGTTAGAAATTTTTGCCACAAACCCAAAACTGAAGACACAGCAAGTCACACGGGAAGTTTCTATTCCAGGGAGAAAGGTGGCCTTGGGGAAGAGAGGAAAGGAGAGAGAGAGAGAGAGAGAGAGAGAGAGAGAGAGAGAACAAATAAAGGGAGCACGCTTTTCATGTCAGTGGGGTGGGTAGTGGGAGTAAGGCGCCATTAGGGATTGGTGGATTGTCTGGCAGGGCCCTGGGGTGAGAGCGGATTGATGTAGAAGTGAGCATTTTCTTCTTTGGAAGACTTTGTTAGGGATCAGGAACTGACTTAAAATTTCTGAAAGATGCAGAACTTTCAGAAGTGAAACCGAAGGAGGGGTAGGTGTCTGAAATGTTGCCAAGTCTGAGATGGCGTCCATCTTTGCAATATGGGGGGCTGAAGTTCGAGTCGCTCCTCACACCATTGCTATCATGCCATGTATATCCCTGTATAATTCCCAGCACACAGTACACCTGAAGGAACTCATCAACATCTCTTTACATATCCAAGGCTTTAAATCGTACTTATATCCCATAGGAAAGTGTAAGCTAAAGGAGAGAGTCATACGGACAATTTGACCATTTAGGAGGTATGAACAAGAAGAGGATGAGACAGGACATCTGAGGTCTGATGTGGTTCTAAACATGTACCTGCTGTTGGAGCAGCTAGGGAATGAGGTTCTGCAGAACTGGAGGGTCCACGTTCCAGAGGGATAAACTCTCTATTAGGAACTTAAAAGCAATAACTTTCAGAACCCAGCAGCAATTGGTAAGGTATCAAAACCATAGGAGTGTAGAAAGGTTCAGCAATTTTTAAAACAAACCATACTAAGACTAATCTTTTTTTTTTTAAAAAAAAAAACTTTTTCTTTATTGGAAAGTCAGATGTACAGATAGGAGGAGAGACAGAGAAGAAGATCTTCCCTCCCCTGACTCACTCCCCAAGTGGCCACAATGACCGGAGCTGAGCCAATCTGAAGCCAGGTGCCTCTTCCTAGTCTCCCAAGCAGGTGCAGGGTCCCAGGGTTTGGGGCCGCCCATGATTGCTTTCCTAGGCTACAAGCAGGGAGCTAGATGGGAAGCAGGGATGCCAGGATTAGAACTGGTGCCCATATGGGACCCTGGGCCCATGCAAGTCTAGGATTTTAGCTGCTAGGCCACCACACTGGGCCCAACAAGACTAATCTTGAAGAGTAATTGAATCTGTGGGGGGCTAGTGAGTGGTCATCAAGTAGCCTGGGTTCCAGTTATATTTGAATTATTAAATCAACTGATTATTCCTCTGAATCCAGTTTTCTTCTTTTAATATTAGTTTAGTAAGTTTGTTTTGTTTTTATCTATTTGGGTTATAAACTATTTTGTATATATGAATTTATATTTGCTTGTCTGTTTTTAAATATTCTACTATTCTTTTGCAAACAAGGTCATGGAGTAGGAAGAGCATAGAAATTTTGGGGATGCAAACAGCTGGTTAGTGCTGGCCAATGAGCTAGGAATAAACTTGCAGACCTATCCATTGAGCTGTCCTTGAAATTTTATTTAAATGTTTCAGATTTTGAGGGTAGGACTTACAGGATCGATTGGAAATGGGAACCTCATGGTGTTTTAGATTTGCCTTCGGTGTCCTTGCTATTCAGACATAAAACCAAAACCCTGTCCCTGATTCATGTCACTCTTCCGAGTGGAAAAAAGCAAAAATAGAAAGTAGAAGGGCTATCGTTTGCAGCACCTTGATACTGATGTGGCAAGCGGCAGGCTCGGAGTCAAGCGTCGCCCCGCAGGTGCTGAAGACAATCTTGCTGATATTGAAAGGAAAACCTGGCGAGATGGAGGAAAACCAACTGGACCGAAGACGTTGCTCTCTCGATGCTACCAGCATGATGCCCGTGGTGGTAAGTAATATGATGAATGTTTGTCTCATCGATGGTTTCCTGGTCATAGAAACCCTGCCTACATTTAGCGTGCATCACGTGTCCACTCACCCCACACGTATTTTTGAACATTCATTTATTTTTAATTTTAAAGACAGATTTACAGAGAGAGGGAGGGACAGATTTTCCCTGAGCTGGTTCATTCCTCATATGGTCACAAAAGCCGGAGCTGAGACAAGCCGAAGCTAGGAGTCAGAAGCTTCTTCTGGGTCTCCCACATGGATGCAGGGGCCCAAAGACTTAACCATCCTCCACTGATTTCCCAGGCCACAAGCAGAGAGTTAGATGAGAAGACGAGCAGCTGGGACACAAACTAGTACCCGTGTGGGATGCCAGGACGGCATGCTCAGCCTACTGTGCCACAGCACTGGCCCACACCTAGTACATATTTATGAGGGCCTGTTATGTGCCATGCCCTGGTGATGGTGCCTGCATTCTTGTAGCAGATACGATGAGCAAATAATGATGTTACAAGTTAAGTGATAAATACTAAAACGATTATAAAGTTGGGGTGAGAGGTGCAATGGTTAACTTGCTGCTTGGGATGCCCATATTCCTTATCAGAGTTTTAGCTTTGTATTCCATCTCTGCCTCCAGTCAAGCTTTCTGCTAGTTTACATCCTAGGAGGCAGCCAAGGATGGCTCAAGTACTCGGATCCCTGTCACCCATATGGGAAATCCAGGCTGAGTTTGGGGCTCTTAATTTTAGCCTGACCTAGTCCTGATATTATGGATATTTGGAGAATGAACCAGAGAATAGACTATCTCTCTCCAGTTTTCCTCTCTGACTTTCAAAGAAAATAAAACTAAAAATACATAAGGAATTATAAAGATGTGTGGGGTTAAGAAAAAGACAGATGATATTTAAACAGATTGGTTAGTGCATACTTCCCAACTAAGGAGACACCTGATTAGAAATTTGAGTATCATGGAAAATAAAAATTTTAAAAAACTGGAGTCAGGTGAGGTTCTGATCCTTGCATCATGTGTGGGAAAGCAAGTTCTGAGCAGAGAGAAAAAACTGGAGCCCTGGCAGTGAAAGCATATCCGATATGCCAGGGGATGCAGAGCAAGGGCCCAGTGTGGACGTTGATGTCACCATGGAAACCCCAGACTAGACCTTGCTGAATTCTACAGGCAGCTGCAAGCCTAATCGTCTTGGTGACTCCCATTGTGTATGAGCCAACGATCAGCATTAGCGCACCTGGGAGTAAACACAGACACATAGGCTGGCATTGCTTCACAAGTGTGAGGCGTGGGAATGTGTGTTTCTGATGTGGTGAGTGCTGTAGGGGTCAGCATTTGAAACATCTGCACTTGGGTCAGCAACCTCTTCAGCATCTCATTCCCCTGCATTGCTTAAGGAATGGAAGGGTCTAGACTCAGAGGAGGCTCACTGTTCATGTCCATGTATGAAGGAGACCTAGTGATACATGTTTTCTTTGGGGCCTGGTTTGTTTCCTGTTGGTTTGGCAGCCAAGGGTTTTGCTATGTTTTGTTTTGTTTTTGATAGTAGTGGGCAGCCGCTTGCCAAAGAATGCTTGGCAAAGCGCCTGGTTTGTAATGAACTTCCAGGCTGCTGAGTGAGTGAACACGCAGGCATGCTTCAGGGGGAGGGGCTGATGAGTTCCTTTCTTTGCTCCATAGGAGCAGGCTTTGAAGGAGTAGTTTCCTTTATAACTCCATTTTTCGTTCCCTTACAGGCATCCCAGGCCCTGTGCATTTTGCTTCCTGTTGACGCTTACAAAAAAGCAGTGACCCAGCTTTTCCCAGAGCTCCTGGTGTCCCTCATGCTTCAACTCTTCTACAGCACTCAACTGAAACTGGAGCCAGAGGCCAGGCCCCTGTGAGATGCGCTGATTGTTTCCGATGGAATGAGGGTAGCACTCACCTGTACACTGTCTACTCCCTCGTGTTCCTGTAGGATCCTTTATAATCCTGTGCTTCGAGCACAGGTTATAGGACTTTATTTCATTTCTCTCTCATGAAGGTTAAAATGCCTTTGGAAAAGTGCCTCTGTTGAGTATGCAGGAATTAGCTAGCCTTTCCTGGAACACCCATAAGTAGCCCTGAAGAGCCAGTACCGCACAGAGGTGATGCCTGCTACTCACTCCCACCTTACAATAGGTCTCTAGGTGGGTAGAGGGTGGAAGGGTCATTTGATTGAAAGCAAGACACATCCAAGCTCTGCCATGGACTTGCTGTGCGAGACCCATTTCTCAGGGTTCTCGTCCGTGTAAGATCGATACTGTACACAAGCCTAGGTTGCGAGCAGTGAAATGGTTTTGTTTTGGGGATGTTTTGTGTGGCCTCGATGACAGCATGCCCACTGTCATCCAGCCATGTATGGAAGGGCTCAATATTTCATGTTTGCTCAAAAGGATGCAATCCAGTTTTGTTCAGTGCCCTGCAAGGAAAACTCCACCCAACTGTCAGTTGTTTCCCTTATTTGTTGTAGATATCTAAGCCAGACAGAGCTTTAGAATGCAATCAGTCCCTTTAAGATATGTGATCCTGTCCGCTAAGCAGGGGTTACCAGATAAGACCAATACGTGATCTCTTATTAAGTCATACACAAAAGAAAATCAACACCTTTACCGGTGATGGTAGCATTCAATGTTTCTTACAAATAAGCTAACACATTCATAGAACTACAGTGTGATTCATCCTAGATCCAGTTTAACCTCTTCCACTGCGTAGTGCTAATCAGGGAAACAGAGTTCTTAGCAGCTCCCTTCCTGGGGGTCGTGGGGTGGGGCTTTTCTCTAAATCTATGTCCTGGCTGAGATGGGGCAAAAGGGAGACAGTGTGTAGTTACGTGACCGTCACCTGCAGGTAGTGACTCTGCTCATCTTACTGTAGTAGCTATGCGCTGGATGCCCTGAGAGTTCTGCTGACCTGCTCTGGACTACAACATGTGGACACGGCTCTAAAGAAAAGGAACTGTTGGAACCAGTTTTCCCAACCTCTCTATCACCATCATTGGGTCTACCTTATTGCCAAGTAAGAACAGGGGCTTCTGCATAGGATTCGTGATCCGTAACCCACCTCTCTCATCTTTCAATTATGCCCTAGGAAACACAATCCGCTTCTGGTAAACATTCCAAGTGCCTATTAACAAATCTGAATTTCCAAGTCATTCCGACCTCTTCAATTATTTTGAGGAATTCTTGTTTAGTTCTATTTTTCCCTTTTCTCCCCTCTGCCTTCTTCAAACAGATTGGTCTTTAATATATTTGTGTAGGTAGGTATGGAGGTGAGTACATTTTGTCTTCTCTGATGTTAGCTGATTTCTGCTTTAAGACATCATAGTTTGACATGTGCGCCCATAAAAAAATATTGATTTTTATTGAAAAGGCAGATCTACAGAGACAAAGAGAGACAGAGATAAAGATCTTCCATCTTCTGGTTCATTCTCCTGTGGTCACAAAGGCTGGAATTGAGTTCTGCTGAGTGAGCCAAATTATAGTTCTGCTGTAATATAGTTTTCATAAAATAACAGAAGAATATTTTAAGTTTTCTCATACCAGTCAGGGTTCTCAAAAGGATGCAATCCCTGACCCCAGTTAGCTTTTCTGTGTACTGCAAGCTTCTGATTCTGGAGATCAGATTTTGTAATCAAGAACCAGGATTCAAAAAGCCTTGACAACATGACAGGCCATATGAAATTGTGACTGATTTGGAAAGTGCAACGTGTTTCATGAAACTCTGAGTACTTTTTAAGCACCGGCTAACAAGCACATCCTGCTTTGTAGCGGGTTAGTACAAGTACACTACTTAAAATGGTCACTCATTTAACGTTGTCCTTGCTATCTTTGAATCTTACTCAAAATGTGGTCTACAGCCCAGCAGCCACAGCAATACCCGTGGGTTAAGAAACAAACAAACAAAGAGACAAACAACAACAACACGAACAAACAAACAAAGACACCACAGAATCTCACGCTCAATCCATAACCTGTTAAATAGCATCACATTTTAGCATTATTATCTTCTAGTAATTGGCATGCACATTAAACTTTAGGGATCACTGATATAAAAAGACCAAACTGGAGTTTTGTAATGGAAACGTTCTCACAGTTCTATTTCTGGCAACCTCGTCAGGGCAAGTGTAAATGTGTTATGGAGAATGCCTTAGCTCTGCAGAGTTCACCATTTGTCAGAAGGCCCAGGGTGGTGCCAAACGCTCCTCTCCATTCCGCCACCCAAAGAAAGGTCTAAAATCTTAAAGATGGCCTGCACTACCAACCCTTTGGTCAAGAATTGGAGAGGCCGGAAAGAGAAATTACATTAAGGAAAGCGATTGTGATAAGAATCCACATGCTATAATTCCCTGTGGTCTGTGGAGTATCAAACGGTGGGGCTGCAATTTGCCACCGTAAGGGACTACTGCAGTATGTGTTTTAATCTGAATGCTACAAAACGTGAGAATTCTGATTCTCTCTTGGTCACTGTTAGCGATTACTGATGCAGTGTCTGTTCTTCCTCCTTGTAATCCGGCACTTTATTCTTTTTTACAGAGCTCTCAGTGAGTTTAACTTTCCACAGTTTCCAGAGACTTTATATTACCTTTACAAACTTTCAGTGGGTGGTCCTAGAAGATCAGAGGACAGTATCATCACAACAATATTCCTCACTGAAGTGAGTTTTATTGGGAGACTCTAAGTATGACGTCACAACAAAACTGAATTTTCAAATTCTTTATCTGAATCAATCACCACCCCTGCCTCTTCTCTCTCTCTCCCTCTCTCTCTCTCTCTCTCCATATAGATTCTTATGATGATTTAAGACCATGAAAAATATCTTAAATTGGTGTTGAGTTTGAAGATAGATATGACTATAGAAGGTTGATCCTTTGGCCACCCTTGGAGATAGCTTTTATCTTCCACAAGGTGCGGCTCAGTACAAACGCTGACAATTTTTGTAGTTCGTATATTCCTGCATGTCTGTTAGAATATTTAGAGGATTCACTCTGGATATATTAAAAACAGAGGGAAAATGGTGATAGTTTACACTGTTGTGCAAGGGGGAGAAAAGAAGGAATCAGATAAAATGGAGGTGGGAAAATATTTTAATAAGTGCACAAATATGATGATTCATACCCTAATGCAGATTGAGGTGATTATTTTGTTTATAAAAGTAACGTTGTAACTATAACCTAATTTCTCCATGAAAGCGATATTTCAATAGGCAAGTGTAACCTCAAGTGTGATGTCCAATATTTTTAAAAAATTAATATAATTTGGAACATCCTAAAAAATCTTTCAATGAACTATAAAAGATCACAAAATCTGGGGGAGCTCACATCTTTCTCTTGGTTCCCTGGCTGATGTGTCTGCTTCTGGGTTGTGGATGAGTGAAGTTTGAGCATCTCGCCTGGCTGATGCAACCTGTAGTTGATGGACTTGTTAGTTGGGGTTCAACAGGTGTGGTTCCTGTCTGGTTCCCAGCAAGCTACAGTATCTCCACGCTCAGTTGTGCAGGCTTTGGGATGAGGCCTGGTTCAGAGTTCACAGATGGAAGACTTGACACCAAGGATACAGAAGTTTCCTCTGGTTTGCAGGGTGTTCCCTCTGTGCCAATAGATGAGTCCCTGAACAGAACTGGACCCAGACCACGAAAACGAGGGTAGGACTGAACCACAGGGATGCTTCAGTGCTCACAGGCAGTCACAGATTCTAAGCACATAGATAGGTATGTCTCCCTACAGGTTTTGAGGCAGACTAAACTGCTACTAATTCAGGCAGAAAGGGACTGGAGCTGAGCTACAGGACTGTTCATGAAAATCTGTTTGGGAAACCAAGTTAGCAGGCTCTCACAAGGTTAGAGATAGGCTTATTATCCAGCAGGATAGCAGGCAATGGGGCTACATTCAGAGTGCCACTGAGAGGAACTGGCCAGAGCTAGAGGGCAACTTCAGAAGTCTACAGTCAGGAGCAGTGCCAGCATGCCCGTCACCCTTGCACCCACTGGGAATGACTCTTCCTAGCTTGACTGGAGGATAGTTGTGGTGGTAGGACTGAAGCCAAACAGGTCTACATTCAGTTCTCCAGTCGGTTATAACCACTTCAAAGCTTGATGCTGTGACCACAGAAGACACGCCTGCCACCTGTGATGTAGTGTTACATAACTTGATATAAACTGCTCACAGATGGCCTAATATTAAAACTATCATTGCAGTATTTTACAGGTTAGCTATAAGTAAAAATTAATCTGCTATCATTTCATTAAAAATATTTACATAGATATTCAGTTGTAACTTTGTTCTATAGTTATCTTATAGTTATCTATTATGTTTGGCTCCTCTCTTTTTTTTTCAGTGTTTCTGATAGATTTAAAAATCAAATGCATAACAACAAATGAATTACTGGGTAATTTATGAACATTGTAACTAACATATCTCTAAAATGTTAGAAGAATTTTTTAGTTAAAATTTAAGAGGGTTGAGCCAGAAGTGATTTCCTAGTAGCTAAATCCTTGCCTTGTATTTTTTGGGATCCCATACGGGTGCCATTTCATGTCCAGCCACCCTGCTTCCCATCCAGCTCCCTGCTTGAGGTCTGGGAAAGCAGTAGAGGACAATCCAAAGCCTCGGGACCCTCATGGGAGACCCAGAAGAAACTCCAGGCTCCTGGCTTTGGATTGGCTCAGCAACGGCCACTGGGGAGTGAACTAGCAGATGGAACATCTTTCTTCTCTTTCTCTTCCTGTATAAATCTGACTTTCCAAGAAAAAGAAATAAATCTTCAAAAGCATTTAAGAGGGTTGCATAATTTGAATACTGTGTCACCATCTTGTTTCTCTTGATTTCAGGAAATAATTTTTTTTTTTCATTTTAGCATTTATTTCTTAGTGAATTGTTATGGCCAAGTGATCCATTTGCTTCCAACTAAATATAAATATTTATTTTTTAGAAAATTCTAGTTTAATTTTTGTGATAATTCTTATTCTGTTTTTCTTTTTAAAAATATGTGTTTATTTGAAAGGCACACTTTCAGAGAGAGAGAGAGGAAGAGCTCTTCCATCTTCTGGTTCACTCCCTAAACAGCCAGGATTGTGGTTGCAGCCAGGAGCCAGGAGCCCAACGCTGCTTCTGCATCTTCTCCCATGGGTACGGGCTCACAATCACTTGGCGTATCTTCTGCTGCTTTCCCAGGCACATCAACAGGGAGCTGAATTGGAAGTGGAGCTGTTGGAACTCGAGCCAATGCCCATGTAGTATACCCACACAGAAGACAGTGGTTTAGCATACTACACAACGGTGCCAGCCCATGTGCTTAAATGTTTTGCTCCACAAATTGGAGAATTCTTAAATTCCCATGAGTTTTCAGGCTTTTTTATTTGAATTTCTTTTATTGCACCCAGTTTTTAAATTTAATTTTAAAGATTTTAAATGTTTGTGCTTTTTAAATTGTCATGTTATTCCTTATTCAATATGTTAAATACTAAAATAATGTTTATTATGATTTTTAAGCATTTTATTTTAAGGCAATTATTGGCGTTTGTTCGATTTGGTATGTAATTTTTATAAAAATTACTTGGAAGTTTTTTTTTTTTTAAATAAAGGAATATTCTCTTCTCACCACCTCCTTCACCCTCTATCTTTTCGCATTAGGAAATTTTTTCACCTTCTTCCTGTACACTTCTGTTTTTGTGATAAGTGAAATTCCTTCATAGAATTTATGTTTCTATGAAACTGTCAATTTAAAAAATCTGTCTATTTGCCAGTAACCAGGTAGGTGACAGGTAGTTGGCAGCTCATGTCATCATTTTGAGCCGCAGCTCTTTTACTTCTTCCAGCCCAGTTCCAAGTCGCCGCCCCTCCCTAGCAGCTCTGTGCCCTCACTACCCTGCTGTCTTCTCTTCAGTCTTTACTCTCCTGGCCTCTGGCTCCTGGCTCCTGGTTCAGATGTTCAAACACACCCAGATCCACTTACATTGGGACCTTGTATCTGACTTACTCTCCTTGCACATGTTTTCTCCGTTTATCTAGCCAATGCCCCTACACGGTCAAGATCAGACCTAAATTTCACTCTTCACTATGAAATAAATTTACTTGTGTATCTATCAAAACTCAGTACTTCCATAAAGGTTGTGGCATCTTGTAACTTTCCAACCTAGTACTATTCACAGAAACTCCATTTTCATCTGAATGGCCTGACAACATACTATCCGAGTCTCAAGTTAGCCCACACGTCCCACAGGTTACAGGTTGAGACTCTCACTCTTCATTATATGCTCACACATTAGCACAGGGCCTGGCCTAAGCAAGCAGCTCTTCTAGCTTATAAAAAACATACACAGGGTAAGGATTTGGCCTACTGATGGAATTAAGTCCTTAGTTAAGACACTCACATCCCACTCGGAGTGCCGGAGTGTGACACCTGACTCTGGTGTATGATTCCTGCTTTGTGCTTGCATGGACTCCAAGAAATGCAGGAAGGCCTGAGTAATCAAATCCCTGCCACTCAACATCAGAATCCTGGATTATGTTCCCTGCCAGTAATTAAAGGCATCTAGGGAGTGAAAAAGTGGATGGGAACTTCGTGTGCCTATGTATCTTTTTTGCTGTCTTGCTCTCTTAATAAATAAAAATTATAAATGATAAAATAACCTACTTTCCTTTCTCCCTTACTATGAGCACAGGAATACTAGTTTACTTCAAAAAGTTTATGGAAAATGGGATTGGAAGTTAACTTCACTTGGGTGCCAAAAAATATGTTGAAATGCATATAGAAGTCTTCAAAAATACTTGCAATCAGGGAAAACTGCAAGTTTTTTTTTTTTAATTGGACTCAATACATTGACCTTCTTTGAGATATGGATAGGGAGAAAGAGTTCTTACATTAAAACCCACTGCCCAAATGCACACAGTCTCCAGGGGCTACAAGCTGGGATCCACGGACAAATCAATGTCTTCCATGTGGATGACAAAAACAAAATCACTTGAGCGATATATCACTGCTGACATCTAAGGCCCATGGCAACAGGTGCTGGAATCAGGAGCTGGACCATGATGTTCAGTTTAGGCACTGCCATGTGGAATGAAGATATCCCAATGAACAGCAAAACTCTGAGGCCGAATGCACATACCTTCCCTTTCGCTCCATTTGCCATCAGCTTTTGTCAGTAACCATGTATTTATGAGAACACAGGCATATATGTGGAGTTCTAGTGGGATGCACATTGTAGTTTGTCTGAAAACATCTGGAGTTTTTATGACAGGTGGAAGTCATGCCATGGGCTTCCGTTTTTGCTTATGAACTTCACTTGTTTCTTTCAGCTTCTGAATAACTTCTTCAAAGACCCATTCCCAGAGGAATTTCTGGTCCTCTACAAAAACTGGATCAATGATTCAAATCCTGCTGTTTGCAAACTGAGCCTTCAGAAAATTGCCAGCATGGCCCCAGTTATCAATGAGGTACAAGAATAAGAATTTTGTCTTCCAACGAGATCAGAGTCATACTGTTAAAACACTGATACTTTTCAGTGTCAATACATCTGAAACACTATCAAAGCTTGGTGTTTAGCCAATCAGGAACTGAGTTGAACAGAGTGGTTGTATTATCAGTTTAGTGGCTTCATCTATTTTTTTTTATAGAAAATTATTCAGTGCATTCCAAGTATATTTACCTTGACTGACCTATGTGAGCACTTTTCTCACTCCCTACGCACACAGGTTAATTTCCTTACAGCATACACATATACGTATCCACTCAATACTATCTCAGAGTACCCACCCCCTCATGCTTTTTCTTCTATTTATAACTTTTTTCCCTTCAATCATGCATAATCAAGTATTTATTACTTTCTGAACAACCATTCTGATCAAGATTCACGCAATAATGTGATTTATAGCAATTTCATGTTCAGAAGCATACCTGTATAGAATAAAGCATACCTGTGTAGAATAAAGCATACCTTTATAGAATAAAGCATACCTGTATAGAATAGGAGCACCTCACTTTTATAGAATTTCTTAGCAGTGGACCTAGAAGTCTGCTTCTTCATTCATTATTCATACCATCATCAACATTACCTGCAGACTTGCTAGGAAGTAGACATTCTGGGGTTGGAGTACACCAGTCTGTTTCCAACAACCCTTCAGGTCATTGCGATACAGATTAATGTTAAGAGCCAGTCTTCATACTGTTTCCTGCTGACTGATACGATGATTTGCTGCCTTGCAGGTGAATGGATTTTATTTTAGTATATATGCTGCTGAAGCGAGCACAGGTGCATGGATTCTAAATGACAAACACTCTCGTCCCGATACTGAGAGTGTAGATGGTCCATATTTGTCATCAGCTTAACAATGAATCCCTATTTATTTTTTGAGACTATTTTTTGAAAGTGTAAATCCTATGGTGAGCACGTATTTGGAATGACCTAAGCTGTGGTCTGTTTGCTGTAAATAATAATCAGAACAGTCAGTGGTTTTATTAATGATCTATATTTACTCAGGATAGATTTTTAAAACATTCTTTCTTACTTGAGTGAGAAGCTAGTTACTTATTCCTTTATCTGGTGCTGTCCCCAATGTTGCTAACAAGTCAAAGAGAGCCTGTGTCATAGAGAACTAGGAGAATTAAAGAATATACCAGTGGCTTCCTGGTACTAATATTATCATTATCTCCTTTTTCTCTTTGTAAAGCTATCATTTTGTAAATACTTAGTAGCTTCCTTCACTTGTTTTCTTCCTCTCCCTTTGAAAAAAAAAATCTGTTTTGTTCAGTGCCTTTTACATGCTTCTCTCCTGTTTCCATTCTGTCTGACTCTCTTCAGTAGCTGGGTCCCATAATTTCCCCTCAGCAGCCACACTCAGCTATACACACACACACGCCCACGCAGATCAACGTCAAACAGTAAGGAGATCGCATTGTCAGGAAGGAGTGTGCTGATCAAGTTTAGCAGCCCGCTCTCTGGAGACAAACGTGTTCTCTCTGTTGTATTTATAAGCATGCCTTGTTTTGAGATATCACAGGGATCTGTCAAACACAGAGGAAATGCCAGTGACACAATGTTATGCCGTATTCCCACCACTCAGATACATTACATGTAAGTAACTTCAATGGCAAATGTAGACAGAGAATTAGGAAGTAATTATGTAGAAGATTTTTAAACATGGATTTTATTTCATTGTCAATGTTATAATTCAATAATGACTTTTTTTTAAAAAAAGAAATAAGCCTACACAATTTTTGAGAGTTGGCTCTTGTATGTCTTCTAGCAACCATGGTGCACTGAATATTTAGGTGCTTGCATATCGATGCCTGATCAAGTCTTCTGGTTGCTGAATCCCATCATTTCCTCTTTTTCTATGTAGATAGAAAATGTCTCCAGCATATTAGTAGCTATCCTGGGAGCCTTCCATTCCAAAGACAAGACTGTTGTAGCTCGGGCCTTGTTCACCCTCCGGAAACTTTTGGGCAAATTGGATAAGATGACCTACTCCACGTTATGCACCCAGATTGCTTCCAGCTACTATCCTCTGATGGATCATGTGAGTTGCGATGTCACATGGGAAGGATCATTAGGTTTTGTAGTTGAGCGGAAGGCCAGTTGAGGAAATATACCCTAGAACAAGTCAATAGTTGATAGCCATTTTCATGGAGCTGCCATTTCCATTAGGTAAACATAGCCCTTCTGTAACCACACTTTGAGAACCTGGAAGAGTCTTCATAGAAGAAAGGAGAATCAACATAGAGACTGCACCTGTGCATGAACGATGAGCTACATAACCTGATGGTTGTACATTGGTTATTCCTGGATCTGCGCTGTCTGGGTTCAAATCACTGTCCTGCCTCTTTTTGAGCTATTAAATCTTGACCAAGCGAATTCTTCAATCTCTTGGCATAACGTATTTCCCTTATGTAAAACAGAGACAGCATTTAAATTGATTAAGAGGATCAGAGGTGATTTGGCAATGTTTCAATGTTCAATGTGAAAGGCTTTATGGAACAGTATTTCTTCAAAGGGACCCGCATTGAGGTGGCAGCAAATTTGTCACTGTGAGATTTGCCTTCATCTCATGGTATGTGTTTGAGCCCTGGTTTCTCCACTTACGATTCAGCCTCTGCTGGTGCCCTAGGAAAGCAGTGCAGGATGGCATTAGCACCTGGGTTCCTCCTCTCTGGGAGACATGGATGGAGTTTCCAGCCCCGGCTTCTCCTGGCACAGATCTGCTTCTTTACAGCCATTTGGGGAGGGAACCAGTGGTAGGAACATTACTTTCTGTGTCTCACTTTCTCTTTTATTTCTTCCTCTTTCTGTTACTCGGCCTTTAAAATAAATCAATATTTTCTAAAATAAAAACATGCCTAAAATATTTCACAATAAGTAGTCCATTTTGAAAATTGTCTTTATAAAAAGAAACTGTGTTACAGAAAGTGGGATGCAAGTGTTATAGCTTAGCAATTAAGGAAACCTGACATGCCATGGAAAATCCGTGTAAAGTTAGCCCACTTCAACATGGGTTTCACAATCAAAAATATAGCTAACATGCAGTGATTTTTACAGGCCTGTTTTCCTTGTTATTACTCCCTGAATAGTACAGTGTGCCAACATTTTCATCTAACTTATCTTGCATGAGATACATAATCTGGAGATGTTTTAAAGGATTTGAAAGGAATATAGATTGTTGGAAAAAATTATGCCATTTTCTATGACACTTGAGCATCTGAGATTGATAAGCCATTGAGACCCCTTTCAGGCCAATTCCCTTAAAAACAGTCCCCAATAGACACTGAGGGACAATTGATGTCTCTTAAGACTATGATGATTACTTCCTTTCTAATTAAAGAATTGCTTGATAACAAATTTTCTCGTCAAATTTTATAACAACTCTGAATTGTATCAACGAAGGATAAAATGAAAAAAGAAATTTAGTGGCCAAGATTATTTTCATAAATATATAGTGATATTAATAAGAATACTGGGTAGAATTTATTGAGTATTTACTGTGCAGTGGGCTCTGTTGTAAGGTATTTACAGCAATTACCTTACATACTTTTCTAAGGGACTCTCACCCAGTTTGCACATAAGGGAACTGAAGCAAGAAATCAAAATTTGGCCAAGGTCATGTAGTAGTCAGAATGTTCATGTAAAAAATGTTTGCAAAATGAGGTGATAAACATTTCCTTAAAATTGATTTCTTCCTTTGATTCAATTTTTCACCTCTAGAATCTTTAGGCTCCAATCTCCTTCACATCTGGCCCATTGAAACCTGGTAGTGTATTACTATTAAAGAGTTTATGCTGGGCCTGGCACGGTAGCCTAGTGGCTACAGTCCTCACCTTGCACACACCTTGCACACATTTGCACTGGTTCTAATCCCAGCGGCCCTGCTTCCCATCCAGCTCCATGGTTGTATCCTGGGAAAGCAGTCAAGGACGGCCCAAAGCCTTGGGACCCTGCACCTGTGAGGGAGACCAGGAAGAGGCTCAGGGCTCCTGGCTTCTGAGCGGCTCAGTTCTGGTTGTTGTGGACACTTGGGGAATGAATTGACGGACGAAAGATTTTCTGCTCTGCCTCTCGTCTTCTTTGTATATCTGAATTCCCAATAAAAATAAATAAATCTTTTTTAAAAAGTTCATGTGATATTCAGAGGTAATTGTCAAGTCCTCTTGCCTCTGAGTATAGCATAATTAAATAGTTTCAGAGAAAATTATTTTACATTTATAAATAATAAATATCTAAAATATTTATTATATACTTACATAACTAAATGCTAACCATATTTGTGAATTTTAAAAACTTATTTTTTACTGATTATTTAGTGTAGTCTGAATTGTAGTAAGTATCTTGGTAAGTCTCCCAGGTTCACCCATGTTATCACTGAATTTTCTGTCTTATAGATGTGAATGTTCACATGTTCTTTAGCCGTTCTTCTGCTTTCGACATTTAAGTTGATTCCACATCTTGACAATTCTAAACGGTGGGCTGGAGAATCTTATTCTAAAATCCACCGAAGGGGCAGGTGATAAGTGTAGCAGATTGGTCAGATTCATGGTCCACATCAAAATGCCTAGGTTTATTGGACTGATGGCAATTTCTCAAATAATGTGGACCAAGGTACCAGTGGCCAGCATCAGCACAGCCTAATCCCAAACTTTTCGGTTATTTGTAGAACTAGTAGAAGGAACAAGTGTTTCTTCCTCTTTGTTCTGCTGTCCTTTGCTCTGTACATCTGCTTTCTGCAAATAAGTGATTAAAAAAAAAAAAAACTAAATGAAACCATTGACTACTTAAACCGAGTTAAGTCTTTTCTAGAAAGAATAATTTCCGTATGTATCGCTACATGAAACCCTAATGTCCCCAAATGGGGCCTTTCTCTTTTCTGGGTGCACCCTTCAGAGCAATGGGGGTATTCGAAGCATGGCTATTCGGCACTTTGGTGACTTACTCAATGACATGAATCGGTACATGTGCTTGCTGAGCCCTGTGGTCCTCGGCGCCCTGGTGCCCCTTGTCCTGTTTTTGGAGGATGTGGAGAAGAGAGTAGTAAAGGTATGGCCTTTAGGTCTTGTTCCTCTTACTCTTACAGAGAATTACAATGTTTCACAGAAGAGCAAATGACGGTTGCTCACCGCCCTTTCTCTGTCCCACAGGCATGTAGATATACATTGGAAATATGTGCCTCCCAGCTGAAGTGGTCAACATCCTATCTGAAGAAGGATGAAACATACTGTTTTGAGCGAGTGGTGCTAAACATCTGTAACAATCTAGTAAGCAGTCCTGCTTTGGACACGATAAGAGGGACAGACAAAATGTAGAGGCTATGCAGGGTGCTCAACTGTGTGATGGAAAAGGATGGGTCTTAAAAAGCATGAGGAAAAGATAATAAATGATCGCAACTAAAGCTTGAGAAGGGAAAATACTGGAATATTTCACCCAATCTTCCTTCACATTGATCCTCTTTTCTTGTGTGTTCAACCCGTGTCCTTTGAGTCTTGGGTGTTTGTAAAGGTAGGAAAAACATTCCAGGTCACTGAAATGGAATTGGAAGAATTTTGCTACTGTTCCCATGAAAAGCAGCATGAATTGCAAAGAGAGAGAGAGAGAGAGAGAGAGAGAGAGAGGGGTTGACCAATAATGATTGGAGATACAATATTTGGTCTGGGAGTCATGTCAGAAACACAACACTATCGCTTCTCGGCTTTTTGGCTAAGATCAAGTGTAGAAACTGAATATTATCTGCAAGCTAAAGAGTAGAATCGACGCGTGAAAACCCCACATTCAATCTGAGATGGCATAAAAGTCTTCTCTGCAATCCCTTCTGGAGGGAACGCATTGGCTTTCTAAGCAACTGAGAGTATCTTCATTTTTCTTTTTATTCTCAGCTGATTTCCTATAAGAGCTACGTTAAAGACTTGATATCTGATACCTTAGGATTCCTGGGGAGCTCCCGAACGTATCTGAAGAGAGCGGCAATTATTTTAATAGGTAAAGGAAACTCTTGTCTTCAACTCCTAATTTGTCTTTAAATGTTCAGAATGGGATAGCAGCTGGAGGGTTTCCTCCAGATTATGAATTTTCCGTGATAACCATGGACCTCTGCTTTCGTCATAAACTCCATAGTGAATAGTGACTTACAAAATGCCTTGTTTTTGTGGTACTCAGAGTATAGCTGTGCAATTATATTATTACATATGGCATGTTCAAGAAGACAGATTTTTGACAGATTTTTAGGAAAATGACATACCACTAATCCACATCCACCTCCCCAACTTTAAAAACATTATGCAGGCCCAGTGCAGTGGCCTAGTGGCTAAAGTCCTCACGTTGCATGTGCTCAGGATCCCATGTGGGCACTAGTTCTAATCCTGGCAGCTCTGCTTCCCATCTAACTCCCTGCTTGTGTCCTGGGAAAGCAGTCAAGGACAGCCCAAAGCCCTGGGACTCTGCACCCACTTGTGAGACCCAGAAGGAGCTCCTGGCTCCTAGCATTGGATCAGCATGGCTCTGTCTGTCTGGACACTTAGGGAGTGAATCAACGAATAGAAGATCTTCCTCTCTGTCTCTCCTCATCTCTGTATATACAACTTTCCAATAAAAATTAAAAATATTTAAAAGAAAACACTATGCAAAAAAAATGATTTGCAACTTATTTGATTTATTTATTTTTATTGGAAAGGCAGATCTACCGAGAGAAGGAGAGACTAACGATTCCCCATCCACTGTTTCACTCCCAAGTGGACACAATGGCCGGAGTTGAGCCAAGCTAAAGCCAGGAGCTTCTTCTAGGTCTCCCATGTAGGTGCAGGGTCCCAAGGTTTTTACCCATCCTCTACTTCTTTCCTAGGCCACATGCAGGGAGTTGGATGGAAAGTGGAACAGCCAGGACACAAACCAGTGCCCAAATGCGACTCCAGCACATGCAAGGCAAGGGTTTCACCACTAGAGCACCATGCACAGCCCAAGAATAACAATGATTTAAAATTATGTACAAACAACACCTTTAGTAAAGCTTGGATCTCCTTAACCATAAAATACAATAATTAAGTAAAGCTACATTACCCAATAAAATTTTGTCTAAGAAAAACGGGGTGGAGAAAGTCCAGAAAGACACTAAAAAGAAAACAAGTAAAGTTTTTGATCTTCTGTACTCTGGTAAATTTGTTCCCATTAGATTATCACTTGGAATGTTAAGATAAAGAATGCCTCATTTTGAATTCCCAACTGGGTACATATAGCTTAACTTCTCCTGTTTTTCCCCATGGAATAGAAGGGAAAACAAGGATGAAGGAATACTTATAGGGAGCAAATATCTCAGGGACGGTAAATAACATGCCTGTTAAAATATTAACAGCTTCTTTGCTTACAAAATTGCAGTATCAACTCTAAGTTAACCTGCAAGAGTAATTGAAACTATAGCCAAAGAATAAGTAAGAGGGGTTAGTCCTCTCAGGAGCATTAGCAAAGCTACAGCTATATAGTCATGTAGAGTGAATGCAAAGAACAGCTTAATCAGACCAAAATAGCATCCAGAAAGAACCCCTCGAAGATGCCATAGTTTACAAAGTGAAACATTGACTTAGTCTAACAGCAATACAAATATAGACTATTCCTTGAGAGCCTGGTGAGATGGCCTAGTGGTTAACATCCTCACTTTGAACATGCCAGGATCCCATATGGGTACCAGTTCTAACCCCAGCAGCCCTGCTTCCCATCAAGCTCCCTGCTTGTGGCCTGGGAAAACAATCAAAGAAGGCCCAAAGCCTTCGGACCCTGCACCTGAGTGGGACACCGGGAAGAGCTCCTGGCTCCTGGGCTCAGATCGGCTCAGAGGTGGCCGTTGCAGTCACTTGGGGAGTGAATCATTGGATGGACGATCTTCCTCTCTATCTCTCCTCCTCTCTATATGCATCTGACTTTCAAATAAAAATAAATAGATTTTTTTTTAAAAAGAATATTCCTTGAATATTCCAGGGGGTACCTACTTAGTCACTTGAAATCTTAAAAATCATTTTTAAATTTCTTCTTACATTTGAATACATTCCAAATGGTATTTAATTTTGATAAATGTTTTTCGAGTACTGAAAATAAAATCACAATAGTAAATAAAGTTGCATAAGATAACATGGACAATCTTCACAATTATGGAAATAGTTGATCTTTCAAAGTAGCAATTAGTCCAGGTACTATAAAGATTGATGACTGTACAAAATGAAGAATTTTTACAGTACAAAGCTATCATAGATAAAATCAAAAGTCCAGCTCAAATGAATTATTTGTATGCATTGCAGATAAAGGATAGATGTCCATTGACTGAGGAATTCTTAAACACCCCAAAATGTGCCAGGGTTGTATATTAGTCCAAAAAAAATTAACACAATAAAATGTAAAGAGGACAAAAAATCTTATTGAAAAATGAGCAGAAATATGAAAAAAAAATTTGCTTAGCTCGTAAATATAAAAGTATCACAACTTTATCCAAAAAGTGATGCATAGTGACAATGAAATACTGTTTATGAAACTGAAAAAAATCCCAGACTTTTACACTGTACAGTATTGGCCCCGGGTGCAGGAAGCATGGAATCATTCATTTAACTTGTTAAGAGAATAATTGTTAAATTGCAGAAAAGGAAATAACAAAATATGAATGAAGATGTGAAATGCATATTCTTTTGACTTGGTAATCTCTCCAGAAAACTTATCCTTGGCTTTTCTCATACAGTAAAGAACAACACGCAGCTGTGAATATTCATTTTGTATTTCTATCTGTCCTGAGCAGGTGGCTCTTATGTTTTTTGATTACTTTTTTAAGAGGGAAAAAGGAAGCATTTTTAATAACATCTAAAACCACATTCATACAGTCAAAACATTCACATATTTGCATGCATGCATAGAAAAGGACTTGCTGAATAAGTCAAAGAGCAATGTTTAAACAGTCCTTATTATATCACACCAAACTCTGCTTACATGTAACCAAACTGTCTATGCTTTACGTACATATATAAAAGAAACTGTGCAGAAAAGCGCCTGAGGTAGCTGGAGGTGAAGCAACACAGGACAGGACAGCATACTGTTCTTATTCTGCAGCATCGTGATGCTTGAACTTTGAGCAAGAACAGAGGAGTCATTCCATCAAATTTTAAAATAGAAATGCATCAACTCTATCACATACCTTATGCTTATTAATTGAGAATATAAATATCTTTTTTTCCCATAGGTTTATTATTTATTATTTTTTGATGCAGTTTAATTGGCCCTGGGGTCTCCCTTCCCCTTCCTCCAAGCTTCTTCCCCTTTATTCTCCCCTCCAGTCTTTTTTTTCTATTGAGTATTTTTTTACATTTTATTATTATTATTATTAACATTTTATGGTATTTCCTTTATCCCAGCCTCAATTCCCCCTTCCCAACTAGTTCCTCTATGTCATTATGAAAGTATAATTCTTCATACTCAGTCATATGTCCATCATTGCAGGCATGGACAATGGCAGAGAGTCCGGCATCCTATTGTCAAGATATAGTAAACAGTTGCATTGTAACAGTAGCTGTGAAATGGAGACTAACATATCCAGATGTGAGGATACAATGTAGTATGCATTTCTACTTCCAGACAATGATGGACTTACAGTGAAACTGTTTCTGATTACTTTTGACAGGGTTACATGGATGATGAAACAAAAAAAAAGGGAAAAGATGGGTTTTCCAACTGGGTCAGTACAATTTTGAAAGCTTCCCTCAAAGTTGAATCAGTGTTCATTTTCAAGTTACAATGGCCAAAACTATCAATTCAAGAGATGTTAGGAAATATGGTTATTTAAATGAACAAGAAAGGAATGATGAATTGGATTGACAGCTTATAGTGTGCCGCAACTGTCCATAAAATTTGATAGCTTGCATTTAAGTATCTTGACCTCAATTCTTAGGGAGTTAGGGAGGGAGAGGCGGTGGAGAGAGAAAGAAAGAGGGAGGGAGAGGTGGTGGAGAGAGAAAGAAAGAGGGAGGGAGGGAGAGAGGACTGAGTAGGGGAGAGAGGGGAAGAGGGAGCGAGGGAGGAGTGTGACAGAGAGGGACAGAGAGGGGAAGGAAGGAGAGATGGAGGGAGAATGAGAGAAAAAGAGAGATTGATTGAACCTCATTCATTGGTCCAGTCCTGAACTGCATACAACTGCATACTCAACCTGGCTAAATCCAGGAGCCAGGAACTTAAGCCATGTCTCCCATATGGGTGACCTGAGCTCATTTTGTTTATTTATTTTTAACCTGAACTCATTTTTTTTTTGAGCCTTCACCTGCGATGCCTCAGGTATTCATAAGCAGGAAGTTGGAATTGGGAATGATGCTGAGGATGGAACCTAAATATTTAGTTATGCAGTGTATGTGTCTTAACTTGATATAAAAACATGTGAGATATTCATGTGACCAAAAGTTCCATAAATGACTTATTAATACCACCAAAAATGTAAATCAATACCATGATAAGATGCTACCACAAAATCTATAAGAATCACGTAAAAGAAAAATGTTAGTAGCAAGAATTAGAGCAAGTAGTCTCCTTGTCTCTTTCTGGCACTCTGAAAAACTCTTTTCAGTTTTTGAGATAACATATTTTAAATTTATGTTACAGTAAGAAGACTTAATATATCACCAAATATGTAGCTTAACAACTAAAGAGCAAGAAGACCTTAGTTTAATGTTTATTGTTTAGCCATAATCGATAATTGAATGAACAATAATCATTTCACATATAAGCAGTAAATTTTAAAGTAATTACAAATATGTAAAACCACAGTGATGTGTAACACTCAAGCATTTGTTTGGGAAAAGTATAAAGTCAACGTCTATAAGACGATATTTGCGGCACTATTGATACACACAGGCTTTTTGTTTGCTTCCTTGCTTGCTTTGTTTTAAAATTGAATGTAAGAAAATGCATTATCCATCAACCAAATTCTTAGTTGCATATAGAAAAAACTTAAAATCCATACACCAAAAAAAGTTCCATCACAGTACTCTTCATAATAGCTTTGTACTAGTCAGCTTATCGTTACTTTAACAAAATAGCTTAGGCAGGCTAACTTTATGTGTTTGGGTTCAGATCTGAAGAGTCACAGTCTTAGACTGTAAAGTCTGCGTTTCCTTGGCCTTTGGTGCTGAACTTCTGCTGGCCCAGTTCCTGAGGTATACAGGGAATCCTGTGGCAAGAGACAGGGAGCGAATGTGTCTGTGATGTCTCTGTGGTGTGTCTGCTCACAAAGCCACCCGGCTGCAAACAGAGGGCTCCACTATCAGATCATAGCGCAAGGTGGTCACTTCTGAGGGACTCAGCTTCAAACATCGTAACTGGATTCCGGTTCTACACTCATAAGCAGATCAAGTACCATTAATAGAAGATTTTAGCGACTGAAATCCTGCGTGAATTGAGGAGACAAACATGTAAACCATAGGAAAGCCCAAATCAGAAATAATACCAACACCCACCATCCACGAAACAGATTTGTAAATGTTGCATTTGAAAGACAGAATATCACATAGCAGAGTTGAAGAAACTCTTCCCTATAATAAGCATGGTCATAAATAAGGAATAAATAGGCCAAGGTGTTTTACTACGTTAATTGGAACATTTGCCAACCACTGCCATGATGCAAACGGAAATGGACTATTATTTCAAGGAGGGAAATGGAGGAATCTCTTAAAAGAACACAGAAAGAAAAAACAAAACAACGTATCTGGAAAGTGGAGGAAGAGACTGGAAGGAGCTTGCGGGAGGATTCTGGAATGCTGGTAATGTTATGTGGAGTGGCCAAGAAGAGACCTGGACATATTCAGGTTGTGGTCTCTCACTGAGCTGCGTGATGTGGCTAATACAAGTTCATATACATGCGTATTTCTCAACAAACAGTTGTAGTAAGTACTAATTATATAAAAGTATTAAAAGATAAACTAAAGCTGCCTTTTTTTTTAACAAAGTAGGAAAAGTAGCCAAATAACAGGCAAGAATGCATTTTCATGGAATGTTTGGGATAATTTCAACTTCCCTTTGTGCACAGGATACTTGGCAGCAATGGGTGACCATTTACTGTTCAAAAACGAAATGGAAGTCATGTTTGAGGGTGAGTGCTGGGGCTATCCTGAGGTCCATCTGAAAACCCAGGCTGAGGAGTGTCAGGTTGGCTAGCAGGGGAACCAAGAGAGGACTGCCTTAGCGATTCTTTTCTTTCTCCTCTCTTTTCTACTTTTCTTTCATCTCCTATTTTTATTTGAAAGGCAGATTTTGCAAAGAGAGAAGAGAATTAGAGAAGTCTTCCACCCATTGGTTCACTCCCCAGTGGCTGCAATGGCCAGATCTGAGCTGCAGTGTGGTGCCAGCTTTTCTATTCTCTATTCTTTTTGCTTACTCTATCTTCCTGTTTCAGTCTCTTTGTGTATCCTTTTCATGGGCATCCTGGAGAATTTGGGCACCACAGGAAGTCGAGGATTCATGCAGTCTCTTCCAGCAACCACTTTTCAGCGATTTGTATTTATGTGACAGCTGCAGATTCAGAAACAAGGTGGAGTCTCCCCCACCCCGAGAGTTTACATTTTAGTGGTAGCCATGTATATTATACTTGCAGGAAATGGAATTTAAAAAGGTAACAGCCTTGTATTAAAATATTTGGGTCTTCGGCATCTTTCTCTCTCTTAGCCTCCATTATTCCATCATCACGATAATAAACATGTGCATTAGAAAATACAATGGCTGTCTGCCATCATTGTCTACTAAAAATAGGCTTCTTTTTTTTTTGCTGTAGCTTCAAGTTTTTTTTTTTTAATTTTTTTACTGTAGTTTTACTGGAGATTTCCATTGATCCCTGGTTATGTGCATAACTACCCCTATTATCAACATTGGCTTTGTTACAGCTAGTGAAACTCCTTAGGGAAATTGTTCTCTTTCTTCTGTTTCACTCATTTGTTCATTCTCTCACTCATTCAACCCATATTGACTGCTCTGTGACAAGCACTTGAATTCTCCCTCTTCGTTAAAGTCTTTTCTTTCTCTTCTGCCTTTCCCATCCTCCTCTTTTCTACATTTCCTTCTTTTTCTGTTTCTTTTATTAAAAACATTGTGATTTCCCAGGGCCCACTATCTAGATAGGATAATATTAACACTTTACTGCATATATGATATCGGGTATGTTATAAAAGATCCAGTACTAAGTGTTTATTATAAAATCTATTGTAACAGTTTGCAACTTTTTTTCCCATTTACTCACAAATATGCCAAGTTATGTTTGAGTCTGTAGCACCGTGTCAATAGGCAGATAGCATTCATTTTATGCTTCTTTATTTTAAAGCCATGACTTGTCATTACTGTGACTAATATCTGTACTTAATATTCACAAACATCTTCGCATGCCTGTGTGGAGTGGTGTGAGAAAAAGGGCAGGCGGGGAGCAGAGGAGCACTGGGAGTTGGTGATGGGGCTGTTCCGGAAGATGCCGTGAGTTAAGGGTGTCTCTGTCATTTCAGCTATTGAACGCGTGCGTCGGGATAAAGACCCCGAAATCCAAGACTTGGCAGAAAAAACTCACGGTATTTTGAAGAACATCGCTCACAGCATGATCTCCTCCACCATTAAACAAAGCTTCCAAAAAATGGTCAAGAACATCTACGTGAAAAGATTGAAGCCTATTTATTATTATAATTGGCCCCAAGATGAAACAGACAGCCCTAAAGATAGGGAAACTGAGAAGGAAGGCTGCGTGGAAGAGAATCCAGAGGCTTACCTGATGAAGCATATTGATGACGAATTCAAATTTTGAAGAACCACATTTCAATTTTCCTTCTTGATAGCTTGATTTTGTTCATAAATGCTTCTCTAAAGGATGCTTTGAATAGAATATTTTTTTAAAAAAAACCCTGAAGAATCTGATGTCTCCCTTTAATTGATAGTATGTGGAAGTGCTATGCCACACCCTCTAAGTGAATGGAAAAAAAAAAATATTTTCGTCCCTTGGGATCCAAAGGTGATTGGTCAGCCATACCCATGGATACCAAAGTATACAGAAGCTCAAGTTCTGATTGCACATAATCTATTTGCACATGCCCCATAGAGAGCACAGCTAGGAGACAGCAAAGCAATGCAGGTGTGGGTAACCAGAACCCAGGACCTGAGCCGTGATTCGTGTCTCCAAGGTCTGCACTGGTGAGAAGCTGCAGTCTGGAGGCAGAATCAGGATTCAAACCCAGGTGCTCAAAATGAGATATGGGCATCTTAACACAGTGCCATTCCCGCTCTTCTTCCCACAAACTAATCTTACAAGACTTACTTATGTATTTGAAAGCAGAGTGACCTAGAAGGAGAGACGCAGTAACAGAGAGATCTTCACTCTGGTTCACTCACCAAAGTAATACAACAAACGCTACCATGGAAGGCTGAAGCGACATGCCTTAATATTCATGGGGGTGTTGGGGTTCCAGTATTTGGGGTATCTTCCATTGCCTTCCCTGGTGCATTAGTGGGGAGCTAGGTAGCAGGGGTCAGAAGTGAAGCAGCTGGGACTAAAATCAGCACCTAGATGGGGTGCTGCTGTTGTAGGAAGCAGTTTAACTCACTGCACCACAACACCATCCTTTATTATTTCTTTAAGATTTAATTATTTATTGGAAAGTCAGATATACAGAGAGGAGGAGAGACACAGAGGAAGATCTTCCCTCCAATGATTTACTCCCCAAGTGAGCGCAATGGCCGATGCTATGCTGATCCGAAGCCAGGATCCAGGAACTTCTTTTGGGTCTCCCACATGGGTGCAGGGTCCCAAGGCTTTGGGCCATTCTCAACTGCTTTCCCAGACCACAAGCAGGGAGCTGGATGGGAAGTGGAGAAACAGGGAGCTGGATGGGAAGTGGAGCTGCCGGGATTAGAACTGGCGCCCATATGGGACCCAAGCGCATGCAAGGCAAGGACTTTAGCTGCTAGGCCACGCCACAGGGCTCCAACACCATCCTTTAAACTATAGCTAGATTGCATGAAATGTTAAAGTCAAGTAAACGCTAAACAGATAATTGCTAAATCTTACTATCTAGGAAAAGGCAAGAAAAATCTACATGTTCAATATAGTCAGAATTACACTTTTACAAATATTTCCAATCTGTGATTGGTTAAATCCATGCAAATAGAATATACAAACATTGGAGGACTGATTGTGTAAGAAAATTTTGATTGAAATAGGCAAGGTTATTGTTACCAGCACGATGACAATGAGTGTGGTCATTTATATCTTGCTGCTTTTACTATTGTCTGAGGTAGCACTTAGCAAAGAGAAGGAGGAGGTTGGAGGGGTAAGAGAAAGCAAGGGGACATGTACTGAGCAATATGAGGTACCGAGGAAATTTGAGTGTCCGGGAAAGCTCAGACACGTAAGACTGCTTTGCTGGCAGCCAGCTCCAGCCGAGTTCGGAACTCGAGAAGGATGCATGGAGTAGGAGTAGAGAGACACGAATTGGACCACTACAATTCCAGGATCATAATGGACAATGCCAGAAAGCTGTCCGCTTTATTTATACAGAAGCAGTGACAAGCTCTGGCACAGACTTTTAACATCACAGTCACGTGGGTGTTTCTAAGGATAATTCTGCCGCTTGTTTCACCTTAAAGCAGGATGTTATCCATCCTGACCCTGTGGTCAGGAAGTTCTCAATAGATAGTATGTACAATCCTCATTCTGCAACTTAATCTTCTTTTTTTAAAGATATATTTATTTTTATTGGAAAGTCAGATGTACAGAGAGGAGGAGAGACAGAGAGGAAGATCTTCCATCTGATGATTCACAGTCCCAAGCAGCAATGGCTGGAGCTGAACCAATCCAAAGCCAGGAGCCAGGAGCTCTTCCAGGTCTCCCGCACGGGTGCAGGGTCCCAGGCTTTGGGCAGTCCTCAGCTGCTTTTCCAGGCCACAGGCAGAGAGCTAGATGGGAAGCGGGGCTGCAGAGTTATGAACCGGCGTCCATATGGAATCCCAGGCATGCAAGGCAAGGACTTTAACCACTATGCTATTACGCCGGGCCCTGCAACTTAATCTTGAATCAGTTGAGGGAGGAAATGCATCACAGAAGAAGGGAGCTAAAGATTAAGGATGGTCAATGGGGGCAGCAAAGACAGAGACAGCATGAAATGTAAAAGGTGATTTTGCTAAGATGTTATCAGCAGCATCAACTTCCAAGCTCACACTAATAGTGAAGACCAACTGCACCGTGGCAAACAATGGCTAAATACATTACGGAAATCCTAGCAGGGTTGTCTGGGTGTCCATGCACAGCGAGGTGGAAATGCTTTCAGGTGGATGCAGAGACATCCACCAGGCCCTGCCTTGTAGTGGGAAATTCCTTGTGGCCCTGTCTGCAATGGACCAATACTCTTCACGCCTTCGTGTCTTCCACACGCACTGCATGGCCCTCAGCATTGTCGTGCGTGTGGGATTGAGCTTTTTGAAACAAAGATCAAATGGTAAATTTCAGTGTCGCACGTTGCCATTAGGATTCAATCAAATACACTCCCCTGTGTCCTGGATTATAAAGCCTCGTCAATTCACACTCGTCTTTCATTCCTTCCACCGTAACATACACCTGTCCTTGTATCCCCACCTGAGCATGTGCGGTTCCAACTGGAGGAAACTTGCAGTTAGACAAAATTCCTTTGCCCCCTGCTGCCGTGAGTGATGTGTTCATATAAAGGTTCCCTTCTCTGCCGGATCACCTCCCTGGTGCGCAGCAGCCCATTCCACCTTGCCTTGGATTCTCCTTGAGCATCTCTGCCTTCTGCACTGACTGTGGTTAAGATGAAGGACACGAGCTTCTCCTGCTAGACACCCAGTTCATCACTGTCAGTGCTGGAGCCAGTTAGAGACAGACACGATCATGAACATGTGGATGCTGCGTCATTCCAGCTCTTCCTGCTTCATAACCCACACACCTCTGCCTTGTGGATTTCAAGCTCCAGCACGGCATGAGCAGATAACGGTATTCAGGCAGCATAACTTGCTCCCTCCCGCAATTACTTCAGATCCGAAGCCTTACTGTGCTTCTCTAATTGAATCTTGAATGATATAGGATTCCCCTTTAATTGAGTCCCACTTTTACTGAGTGAGCATCGCTCCTATGTTTTGCATTAAATTGCAATGATCGCACTTGGGATTGCATTTACCTAACTATGGTAAAATGATTTATGCTCTTCCCCTCTGTCCCACAAAACTGAAGTTTCTTGAAGGCACTGTTGTATGCCACACTTAGTGTGTACTCTGATACTCAGCATATGCTTAATGAATACCTGCCAAAGAATGAACCGATAAGGGCCTGGCTCAATAGCATAATGGTTAAGGTCCTTACCTTGAATGCTCTGGGATCCCATATCGATGCCGGTTCTAATCCTGGCAGCTCCACTTCCCATCCAGCTCCCTGCTTGTGGCCTGGGAAAGCAGTTGAGGATGGCCCAATGCCTTGGGACCCTGCACCTGCCTGGGAGACCCAGAAAGAAATTCCTGGCTCCTGGCTTTGGATTGGTTCAGCTCCAGCCATTGTGGCCACTTAAGGAGTGAACCATTGGACGGAAGATCTTCCTCTCTGTCTCTCCTCCTCTCTGTACATCTGCCTTTCGAATAAAATAAATAAATCTTAAAAAAAAGAATGAACCATTAAATGCAGCACCCTCATGCTCCAGTAACAATTCTACATATTTAAGAATGCTACTTAATAATATTAATAGTGAAATAATAGCTTATTTTAGTTTGCTCACTAATCCATATTATGTTACCTTGATGTTTTAGAAATCACTTTACAACATTAGATCAAGTGTCTTCATCCACTTGTTAAACTTTCTAAACTAGCAAGATCCCTAAAAAGGATAAGTTAAACCATGATTTCCTTCAATTATATGTCTTAATTATATAAATTGTATATTTATATATTAATTGTATATAATTAATTCCTAGTGCCTAGAATCTGCAAATCTGTTGCTTTCCACAGCAAACGGAGCTTTGAAGATGTGATTAAGCATCTTGAGATAGAGAAACTATCCTTGATTACTGAGGTGGGCCCAAGACATCATAAAGGACTTTATGAAAGCAAGGTGGGACGATCAAAGAGAAAGGAATGTTTAAAGATGGCGGATGGGACCATGGCTCAGGGAATGTGACTCTAGAAACCAAAAAATGGCAAAGAAACGGCTTCTCAGAGTTTCCAGAGCAAGACAGGCCCTGATGACACTGAGTGCTTTATTTACCTTCTCCATTTCATTTCCCAAATGGTCTTAATATTCAGATCTCATCTCTGCTTCCATCTCATACACAAGGGATACGAATCTCCCCCTGCAGGCTGGGGAGGTGCACATTTGGAGTCAGGAACGACAAAGTGAGAGGTGTTCATCATTGGACCTTTGTATTGGCCTGTGCGTGCGTCTATTTTTCTTGCTTGAAAGAAGTCCATCTTTCACGTTAGACTCATTTGGATCAGTTTTTTTTTTTTTTAATAATCCAGACAGTTTACACAATCTTTGGGCTTGAGGCCTGGGCATCACTGCTTTCTAGAAATCTGGGAATGGAAGAGTCTATGGAGAAAACAGTATTATGAGTCAAGTATTGGTCAGTCCTCAAGATTGGATTTAGACATTTCTATATCCCCAGCATGTGTGTGGTATGTGGGGGAAAATGAACTTCATAAAGTTTATCAGTAATGTTATGGTAAGTGGAACCCATGTATTTATAAGCAGGGTTTATTTCATGTATACCACTGTACTGGGAAACAAGGATGAGATGAAGCATTTCCATGGGCAGCAGTACAGCAGCAGGCTAATCCTCTGCCTTATGGTACTGGTATCCCATTCGGGTACCATCTCAGTTTATGGCTGTTGTTTCACATCTGAACTTACCGCTTACGTCCCGGAAAAGCAACAGAAGGTGATCTATGTCCTTGGGTCCCCGCACCCATGTGGGAGACCCAGAAGAAGATCCTGGCTCCCGTCTTCAGCTCAGCTCACCTCTGGGTGTTATGGCCATTTGGAAAGTGAACCAGTAGATGGAACACCTTCTCTATATGTAAAAATCCACATTTCAAATAAGAATAAATCTTTTTTTTTTAAATTGAGCTTTTCCAGGTGCATGATTTGAGTACAATATTGCCACGGTTGTATTACAGGATGGGGCAGAGTAGGAAGACAGCTTCCTGTGACACGTAGAAGATGTCTACTCAAGAGAGCTGCTTAGACAGGAACAGTTAAAAATCCAAGTATCTAGGAGTGGACCTCTTGGGCAGCAGTTCAGATGTCTCTGTGGGGCTGCTTTGTGGTACAGCAGCCAAGGGTACCACCTGCATCCTCTATGCTGGCCCCTGTCTTGGCTGCTCTACTTCCAATTCCCTGCTAGTAGCCTGGGAATTGTTGTAGAGAATGGTCCAAGAGGTTGAGTCCCAGCCATTCATATTTGAGACACAGAAGACACTCTAACTTTGGCTGGACTGACCCATCTTTGGCCACTGCAGCCATATGGAGAGTGAACCAGTCAAGGAAAGAACTCTTTCTCTGTATCTCTGACTTTAAAATATGCTTGTTGAGATGCCCACATTGCATATGATTTGAAGTAGCTGGATTCCAGTTCTTGTTCAGCATCTTGGTAATACACACCCTGGGATGCATCCGATTATGGCCTAATTATTTGTGTCTAGCCACTCAACAAGGAGTACCCAGGTCGGGTTTTGTACTTCTAGTTTTGTTTGGCACAGCTCTGGATGTTGCAGGAATTTGGGAAGTAAACCCCAGAAGATGAAAGAAGTCTCTGTGTACAGATCTCTTTATCTCCTTTTGCTTTTCAAACAAGTAAAAGTAGGAAATGCAACTGTGGTGGATTAGGTAAAGCCGTCTTCTGCACACTGGCTCATCGAATGGCTGTTCCAATGGTGGTCCAAATTCAGATGGCAAACCAGGAAATGCAAAAGAAGATGGCCCAAATGTCTTGATCTCTGCCCCCACCTCCGCCCCTACCTCCAACCCTACCCCACCCCCATGTTGGAGAGGCAGACCAATCTGTGGGTCTCTGGATTTGATCTGGTTCAATTCTGGCTTTTGTGGCCATCTGGAAAATGAAACATCAAATGAAAGATCTTCCCCACCCCTCTCTCTTTTCTCTCTGTTATTCTGATTCACAAATAAATAAATATTTATTACGTTAGGTAAAAGTAAGTATGTTTTGGGCCCGGCGCGGTGGCGCAAGTGGTTAAAGGTCCTTACCTTGCACGCCCGGGATCCCATATGGGCGCTGGTTCTAATCCCGGCGGCCCCGCCTCCCTTCCAGCTCCCTGCCTGTGGCCTGGGAAAGCAGCCGAGGACGGCCCAAAGCTTTGGGAACCTGCACCCGCGTGGGAGACCCGGAAGAGTTTCCTGGCTTCGGATCGGCATAGTATCGGCCCGTTGCGCTCACTTGGGGAGTGAATCATCGGATGGAAGATCTTCCTCTCTGTCTCTCCTCTCTGTATATCCGCCTTTCCAATAAAGAAATAATAAAAAAATAAATCTTTAAAAAAAAAAAAAGTAAGTATGTTTTTCAAATCGTTATTAGTTGACATGCGCTTTTGGAAGTAGGATAGGGTCCCACTACTCCTTTCTTCTCTCACATTGCTCCTTTCTGGAGTATTTATCCTGTGTCTCATCAATCAATTTCAGAAAGACAGCACCGGGCCAGGAGTGATGGCTCCTCTCCCCTCTTCTCCTCTTCCCTCCTCTCCTCTTTTCTCCTCTCCTCTCCTCTCTGCTCCTCTCCTCTCCTCTCCTTTTCTTTCCTTTACTTACACAGAGTGAGCAATGCTGACCTAGGACCTTAGTGGGTCTTTCCATCCTGCATCCCCTCCTGCCCATGTTCCCCACCCGCCATCCTCCTTCCTTCCTGTATTTAAAAAAAAAAAAATTTGCAATGGCATATTTTTATTTCACTTCAGAATCACAGATTTAACACTCCATTGGTAAAGCTTTCAAGAAATAGCAAATAGAAAAAATTAGCATTTCTCAAGGGTATAGCAGATACAGAAATTATTTTAAACAAATTCAATAAGACTTTGAAGTGGCTGTTCGAATAAATTAAGACTTTCAAGGTGATCGACAAAACAAGTGCTCTTGCCTTGAAGGTATGTGTCGCCTTCAAGGTGTGTGCTGAAACTGAATTCCCAGCACAATACTTTTAAGAGCCGGGGCTTTGTAGAAGGTGTTGAGACCATCAGAGCTTCTCCTGCGTCAAGGGATCATTTCCTGCGGAAAGAACTGGAGAAGGCTTGCTGGGACGCTTGACTGTTCCTCACCCTCTTGCTCTGAGATGGCACCTCGCCAGTGATGGTTATAGCAAGACATCAAACCTGCTGGCACCCTGACTTTTGTATAGTTGGACATCCATAACCACAATGAATACATTTCTCTTGTTTATAAATT
This sequence comes from Ochotona curzoniae, assembly GCF_017591425.1. Classification (NCBI taxonomy): domain Eukaryota; kingdom Metazoa; phylum Chordata; class Mammalia; order Lagomorpha; family Ochotonidae; genus Ochotona; species Ochotona curzoniae. The sequence goes on from NW_024466327.1 coordinate 1,449,322, forward strand.
ACTCAACCTGAATGACTTTGTGATAGAAGTTGGATAAAGACTATAGGTGACAATTATAAAATGTTGAATAGTTGAAATTTGCTGGAAGAGTAAATCTTAAGTGTTTTCATCACAATAAATGGAAATGCTAATCATGAGAGGTTACTGATGTGTTCATTAATTTGATGGCAGTAATCTATCACAATTTAAACCTGCATCAGACCATCACATTTTATCACCTTCAAAAGCAATATTATTTGTAGCAACTTCTCAATAAAGCTTGAGAGGGAAAACCCCGTGTTTGCTCTGGAAGTACAAGAGCGAGTCACTGAACGAGGGGCTCGTCTGGTCTAGCAGTTTGAAAACGCTCCCTTAGGAATGACATCTAATGAAGCAGTGTAGATGTTAGTGCCAGTGTTGATTTGTAGGAAGACACAAGCGTGGCCAGGTCAAGTACCCAACCCAGCCTGCACTTTTTGCAAAGCAGCTTTAGATGCTGTTTCACTGCAAGGCACTCTAGAATCATCATCCACGCAGAGGCACACACAGCACCACTCACCAGGAAAACTGCAGACGGATCCAATGCATTCTGTCACATCGACATCACGTGGACATGGAGTTGCACAATCTGGGCAAAGGTGTTTCAGAGGGGTCGGTTAGGACAGATTGCTGCATGTAAAACGGATATGTGTGCACACCGCTTGCCAATGGACTTAGCCTTTCTTTGGGGAAAAGTGTTTCTTATCAACTTGTATCCATTTTCATTTGGTCTAGATTTGGCTTTAGCTATCTTAACGTATTTTTGCATTGCCTTTGGGTTTATTCTTTCACTCTGGTCAATTATCAGTCAATGAGCTTAAAATTAACTATTACTCAAGGCAAAACTGGTGATGACATCAGCTATTTCTTTCTGGAGGGTAAGACAGTCTTTAATAATTCACCCTGAGATGACCCATTTGGACTGTGTACTTTGTAGCAAGCTTCCTAAATTAAATTTTTAAGAAAGATAACTGAATAAAAAAAACTTAATTTAAAGAGAAGCGATTACTTGTGTAATATTCAGTGCTTTTCTACCTTTATTAATTTTGAAAATTTTACTGCAAGTTTGAATGAACTGTCAAGCCAAGTTCTCTTTGGATTTCTCATTGCATTTGGTTTAATGTTTTTAGATACTTCGTTTCCATGGCATATTTCTATTACATATTTGGATACATGTTTGTGTCTATTACTTTTACCAAGCACGCTTAGAATGTTGGCAATGTTCTTGGCATCTCTTCTGCCAGAACAATATATTCAAGTACCATGCACAAATTAGCTGATGAGCGCAATGCAGATGCTTTGCTTGGTAGTATCAGTTCACCGGGCTATCTCCCTCTGCTCGTTATATCTTTTTCTTTTTCCCCCGTTTTTTAAGATCTCCAAACCTTTTTCTCCCGTTTGGAGTCCCACTGATGCATTTTGGATTTATGTTTCTTTGGGGGCATTTCCTAGCTTGATCTGTATTGAGTCATAAAGTGTCCTGAGGCCTTAAGCAGAATCCTTGTATAGTACTGACGTCTTGCAATTCAAAGTGCATTTTGATCAAGTGCAAGGTAGGAAACACCTTAACGTCTTCCTCAGGGCAATCTGGGTATCTGTCCTTTTTCTGTTAACACATAGAAACAGCAGCAGCTATTTTCTCTTCAACAACACATCCCGACTCAGATCTGAAACACGCCTCCTCTGAATCCATGCATGTCTGAAAAGGAATATTCAGTTGTGGAAATCAATGGCTTCTTTGGGAGTTCGGCTCATGTTGCCCTCCGGGAGTTAACTGATGCTGAAGCGAACGTGTGCAACAAGGAGACTTGAACTTCCAGTTGTCGGCTAAACACTTGTTTGATTTATATTTGCTTTTGTTGAATTTCTATCTGAGAGATCTTATTTCTATTGGTTCACTCCAGAAATGCCTACAACAGCCCTGGCTGGACTAGGACAAAGTCAGCAACCAGTCACCCATTCCTGTTAGGCTTTTAGCCCCGTTGGGTAACCTCACTTTACGTCGTTCACAGCCACAGTTGAGGCCTGCTGTACTTCAGGATGTCAGTATGTGAGCTGTGAGTAAAGCAGACCTTAACCTCTCAATGGTTTTAAGCAGGAATGTGGTGAACACTTACACCCACTAGGGGGCGATCCATCATAGGCATACACAGAATTTGTAAGATTGCAGTTTGGATGACCTGTGAAAGTCCTTAAAATCACATCTTCACCTTATTACTTTGAAACTTATTAGTAAGATCGCCTCACAGTAGCCCCATGATATTTTTTTTTTATCAATGATTTACTTAAATGATATGATCGTTCCAAACCAGGAGTAAGGCCTTGGCAAAGTTTAACCCCAGGTTTGTTTGTTTGTTTGTTTGTTTTTAAGATTCATTTATTTTTATTGGAAAGGCAGATACACAGAGAGAAGAAGAGAAAAAGGTCTCCCATCCACTGCTTCACTCCCCAAGTGGCCACAACGGCAGGAGCTAAGACAGGTGTTTCTTCTCGGTCTCTCGTGAGAGGGCAGGGTCCCAAGGCTTTGCGCCATCCTCTATGGCTTTCCCAGGCCACAGGTAGGGAGCTGGATGGGAAGTGAGGACACCAGGATACAAATTGGCACCCCATGGGATCTCAGAGCATGCAAGGTGAGGATTTAGCTACTAGGCTATCACGTCACACCCCCCAGTTATTTTTGTGTGACTTGCAAGTCAACAGTGGCTATGCATTTTCAAATGGATGGGAAAAAGCCAAAACAAAGAGCATTGTTTCGTATCATTGAAAATGATATGAAACTAACATGTCAGTGTCTCTATAGCAGCTTTATTAGAACACAGCTGTGCCCATTCTTTCACATTTGTGTCTAGTGATCTCTACCCAAAATGACAGAGTTGAGGAGCTGCCATAAACTGCACGGTTAGCAAAACCTAAACTCTAAACTCTCAGGTCCTTTGTGGAAAAGGTTTGTCAGCTCCCATTCTAACGATTACCTTTGGAACTGATGTCCCAAAGCCCCCTCCACATTTGCAAAATAAGCATGTCTTTCCATTCTGGTACAAGCAACTTGTCTGCAGAGTTCTTGGTACTATGCAAGACAAGAGAAATGAAAATCTACACTGCCAGCTCCTTCACTGATCCATCTGCATGCTAACCACTGCTGGAACCTCCTAACCATTGGATCTAGAAGAATACTCAGAAGTAATGAGTAAGTAACCTAAGCAGGAATCAAGAAGTAAGCTGGCTAGGATGCTTGAGGACCTTAGCTTTGGGGTGCCACCCTCTGAGCTCTTTCTAGCTTTCTCCTTGAAGGTAAGAAAGTGGAAGCCATATAAATGAGTTAGGAATAGAAGACAAGCAAGCAGAGAAGCCACAAGAGGCTTTGTTTATAACCTGGGTCTGGGCATTGAAGACTGTGTAGGTTAAAGGGGAATGTGGCAGAAAGCTGCAGCACGCAAAAAGCCAGGCAGCACTGATATGTGTGTGTACCATCACCTGAATCTATTCACAATAAAGAGCAGAAATAACAAGTGTGACCTAGACATCAGAAACCAGGGTGGGATTGGGTGTGTCCTGTGCATCCTAGGATGAATGCCTTCCTTCTGAGTAAGATGTTCACGCCATCTTTTTTCTTTGCATTGCAGCTGTTTCTGTATCAAAAACTTAAAAAGAGCTCTTGCATAAAATGAGGAAAGATACAATAATGTCCTAGTGAATTACATCAATCTACAACTGAAAGCAAACAAACAAACAAAATAACCATTCAGTAACCATTTACTGATTGCTAGTTGTGTGCCAAGGTTTTATATACCTGTATACAAGTGTGTTTGTGTGTGTGTGTGTGTGTGTGTGTGTGTGTGTGTGTGTGTGTTAATGCTCTAACAAGACAGGCAATAGCAATGTAGTATACCCACTTAACAAACAAACTAAGACCTGTGAAGTTTAACTGCTTCAACCAATGATATCAAACTGACAGTGATTCAGTCTCTGCGGTCTCTACTATACTTTAGACAGTATTTAGAAAGTATTTTATTATACTTTTGACTTAGAGACAAAGATTACCATCCAAAACACATAAATAAAAACAATTCCACAAGAATTCATCTTCTCCCACTTTATGAGAAGTACTGACTGCTTCATGACGCTGCTAAATGGATACCATGACCAAGGTGTCATAATTTGAAGTGATATGGGAATATCGTCAATAAAGGAAAAAATATTTAGAACTTGAAAGACCTGGAATTTTTTGCAGTTTATTTAGTCTTACTGCCAAAATAGTTTTACGTACTGTTGATGCGTCAGCTTCCGCAATTTGATTTTTTTCTGCCCTCAGAAATAAGAAAATACAAATTTGAGCAACACAGTTCTTTGACCGCAAAGGTCAAAAAGAGTACATGCTGAGTGAGAGCAGGAAGAGGACATTTTTTGCTGCCAGATTATCTCAATTAAGCAAATAATTGTCTCCGATATTTGGAGTGCTACCATGATCTCCCCACAAGGTAAAGTTAAAAATAACAAACAATATAATGAAATACAAAATTGGCACCATCTGTAAGCGACCTCAGGCCCAGCCAAGGGTCCATATGTGTGACCTTGGATGCCAACTAAAGCAAAACAGGGACTGGGAGACACCTCGTCCGTTGTCACACCCACGGCAGGGATTGGAGGCTGTGTTCACTTACCAGAGGACCAGAAATGACTAGCTCTTTAAGTACAACTCCTCCCAGTGCTGCCTGCAGTAAGACTTCCCTGAAAACTTTTCTCCTTCAAATTACACAGAGGACTGGCATAGGACCTCGCCATCCAGAAGCAAGGAAGGCAGAGGAAAGGTTTTGGGGCCGGGGCTGGGGGTGGGGATGACATTGTGAGGGCTAAGGAGTAGAAGGGGGCGCTCAGTAAATGAAAGCGCGTGCTGTAGTTTGTCAGCAGTGGGGCTAACATTCAGACAGGTTTGGTTTTGATTTATTCTGTTTCTTTGGTTTTTTTGTTTTGCTTTGTTTTCTTGTCTTTTTAAACGTGTTTTGTGTTTGAGAACCATGGATTCTAGTTCATATGTTCAATTCTATTTGAACAGTTATATAATTTTTGCCTGAAAACAACCAAAAAAAATGGTAAATTGGTATTAGAGCCTAAAGATAGGGTCAGGGACAGGAAAAGGTTAAAATTCAAATTTTCTTAAATGAGAATGGATATTGGAGGGAACAGACATGAGTGGGAACACGTACTCTTTTTGTATGGAATAACTTCTCGATTGAGAAACTAAAACGTATTGGGAGGAGAAAGGCAATGACCCTCTGGCATATTAAATGTAGACCTCTTCAACCTTGCTTCTCATCAAGTTTCCAAGTATAGCGAAGACAGCGGATGTTTTTTATGCATGTTTATACATATACACGTCTATTTGTCTCTTCCTATATGCTCCTTTTGTGAATGGTGGAGGGTTGAATGTGTTTTCGTTGTGACCACGTTATCTTTTCCGTGTAGAGATGAAATGACAGAAGGCCAAAGGGAGCCTGAGTGCTCCTAGTCCGTGCATCATCCACCTCCTAATTTTGGAGAACTTAAGAAAAACAAAGTGGTTTCTTTTTGGGGGGGAATAAATATTCCTCTTAGAAATTAGAGAGAAATGAAAAATGTAACCAGATGACTCAAAGGCGTTACAACATTTTTTTTTAAATAGCATTGTCTTAGAAAAAGAGAAGAAAATGTCTTACTAAGCCAGAAATAGCTGAATTTCAGTAGTATTGTTGCTGGAATGTTCTCTGGGCCTGCGTGCAGGTGACCATGGGGAAGAAGGTGGCCATCGTTGGAGCTGGTGTCAGTGGCCTGGCTTCCATCAGGAGCTGTCTGGAAGAGGGGCTGGAGCCCACCTGCTTTGAGATGAGTGATGACATCGGGGGACTGTGGAAATTTTCGGTAAGAGTGGTGTCACTGCAAGAAACAGGAGTGTGAAGTGGGCTGAGATGGGTAGACAGGCTTCAGCACAGCCTTACAAACCCGTCACCACGGTGATTATAAGCTGTGCTGGGACTGACGACATAACACACAATATTGGAGCAAACTGGACAGCAGCTTCCTTGCAAGTCTGAAATAACTTAGACATCGGAAGTTGGAAGTTCTCATCAGTCATTCCTTAATAAGAGCAATTGCTGAGGTAAACCTGTGGCCAAATACTGATTTGGTTTATATAACAGTGATACAATTTACTCACTGAACATGTCTTACGTCTGTTTTGATAATGTTATCAAATGTGTCCTGGCGATTCAAATCACAGATTTTCAAGTTGCTGGCTTTGTTCTTGTGAAGCCACGTGACAGAGCAGCTGCATAAGGAACCAAGCATAGGATGCTCACATTCTTTGTCGCCACACAACTCTCTAGGCGAACATGAATGCACATGTTCAATGAAGAACTTCCTGTCCTGCTCAACAATACCACACCAGTGTCTCCACATCCAGGAGCATCGTCTGGCCAAACCTGTCCTATTGGTCTCTTTTCTCTTCACCAACTAAGCCTTTTAATAAGTCTTCTAAGCCACTAGCTTCACCTCAAATGAGAAAGCCTGTATTATTGTATTTGTGGGTTAAAAGGATCTGAGGAGTAAATGAAATAGTTTTTATGATAGCTTTTCAAATTCTACTAATAGCATGAGGCTTTATTTTTTTAAAAAAAGATTTACTCATTTTTTTGGAAAGTCAGATACACAGAAAGGAGAGACAGAGAGGAAGATCTTCCGTCCGATGATTCACTCCCCCCCAAGTGAGCACAATGGCCCATGCTATGCCGATCCAAAGCCAGGATCCAGGAACCTCTTCCAGGTCTCCCACATGGCTGCAGAGTCCCAAAGCCTTGGGCTGTCCTTGACTGCTTTCCCAGGCAACAAGCAGGGAGCTGGATGGGAAGTGGAGCTGCTGGGATTAGAACCGGCGCCCATCTGGGATCCCAGTGTGTTCAAGGCGAGGACCTTAGCCACTAGGCCACGCCGCCAGGCCCTTTATTCTTAGTAATACAGATGATTTGTAGGTTATCATGAACTCTTGAACACACCCAGAACCTTGCAAAATGCTGTGGAGCCTATTACATTGCTGAAGTACTGACAGGGTTCCACTTGAGCACAGGTGATGTGCAGGGCTGTTGTAGGGAGTATTTTCGGTATTTCAAACAAAATCCAATCTTTATCTCATTCTTATTGGCTGGATATATTGTTTCCCTCTTAAAAATTCATCTGAAGGCAAAGAAAAAATTATACAGCTGCTCCATTGTTTCAACAACAATCCCAATTTAAGCTTGCCGTTCTGTCCAATCTGAATTCTCAGCCACCGTATGTAAGTTTTGGGCTGCCACTTCACCAGGGGCTATTAGCCCAGTTAGTCTTCTACGTAGGGACTTTGATGAAAGCCTCTTGCTCAAAATCCTGCTGGAAAATACTGTTGAACACGGAGCACCTGCTGACTTGCTGATTCAGAGGAATGCGGCCAGAAACAGTGTTGCCGTTCTTGCTGCGTAAGCAAGACATTAAATCTGAACCTGACATCACAGCCTAACAAAACTGAACCGAAAATGAAAATGGTGCACCAACTTTCAAGAAAAAGAAAGTGTAACACAGACAGCAGGATCTCATGCAGGCATGAGATTATCTGCAGGTCCTAAAACCCAATAGAAGTTGTGATGTTGGATTACATTTTGGTTACAATTCCTTTCTTTCATCCGTTTTTTTTTCTCTTCCAGAGTGAGAATGTACTGAGCTGTTACTCTGTTTTTTTTCCACTAACCTATTTTATTTTTTAGGTTTACTTATTTCTATTTGATAAGTGGAGAAATCATTCAGTAGCTCATTCATTTTTCCAAATAGCCTGAAACCTCCAAGACTGGCCATGCACCAAGAATCTCATCCAGGTCTCCCACGTGGAGAGAAAGGACTGTACTTGAACCATCATTCGCTGCCTGCAGGGTGTACATGAGCAGGCACCTAGATCACAAGTGAAATTGGGGCTTGATCCACATATCAGGCAGTCAAATATGGAACGTGAGTGCACTAATGGTGGCTTCGCACTCTGTTTCACATCTGCCCCAACGACTGTATTTTAGAAGAAGATAACTTGTCTTCCAGTTTCCTGGATTCATAGTGGATCATACTCACGAGCTTGTTTCACCTGTCTTTGATCATTTAAATGATGATATGTGGGATTTTTGAACTAATGACATAAAAATGACAGTTACGACTTGGTGTAAGCAGTTCTAGGCTGAAAATTCAGGGATATTGGAATCAGGTGAATGTGTTGCATATGGGACAGATACAATTTTGGGGGTGCAAGTGGGTGAACTGAGATGGGCTAAGTAATTGAATAATTCAACCATTTTATATGCTAATTAAATAATTCTACCCCATTTATAGCCAATTTAAAAAAATTATTGTTACCTTCTAAAGAAAAAGGATATTTAAAGCCACACTCAATTTTAAATTGTATATGGAGAGATCGCCTGGAGTGAAATGATCTATTTTTTAACTATATAGGAAGGAAGAGGGGAAAGATTGAACAGACACAGTGATGAAAGGATGGGCCAGCATTTAGTCCAGTGGTTAAAACAGCACTCAGGAGGTCAGTGCCCTGTTATCAGAGTGCCTGAATCCTGTGTGGGTCCTAAACTTCCAATTCCGGCTTCCTGCCTGAGATGCGGAGAGGCAAAGGTGATGGTCCCTGACATCGTTGTGGAGAACTGGATTGAATTCTTGGTTCTTGGTTTCAACCCTACTCAAGGACATGTGTCAAGGCATTTGGGGAGTGACTCATGCATGAAAGTTGTCCATCTCTCTATTTCTCAAATGAATAGTAAAACAAGAAATAGAGAAGGTGATTGGTTAGCCCCAAAAGAGATACAGATTTGAAGATGCTCTACTATAGCTATGAAGATGGATAAGCGAGTCACACAGCAAGAGATGCAGGTGTTGTGGGCATGTTGATAAAGCTAAGGATTTCTGCTATCCACCATAAGCTGGAAGTCAATAAATGGATCCTCTTCCAGAATTTCTGAAGAGAAATGCAACCTCCTGACAGCTTGTTTGGGGGCCCATCAATACCAGTCTCCAAATACTGCCCTTCAGGGTGATGAGAAAATTAATTCTTGTTATTTTAAGCCATTAATGGAGACGTGTGTCATCTGTGGCAATACACCTAGGATTCACAACAAGACCTGTAATCATGTTTCAGAAAAAACGATATAAACTCTAATTAGCTCCAACAGTATACTAATTTTATATTTTCTTATTCTGCCCATTAATATTAGCATTTTATCTTCTATCAACTTCTTTTTCCTTCTGAGAAATCTAAATAAGGTTAGTTAAGTGTGACCATATAAAACATGCATACAGGTTAAGTTTTCGTGCTGGTTCCCATGCATTTCCTATCTCCATTTCATTCTTTTGCTCTATTCCTGATCTGAAGTTAAAAAAAAAACAAAAAAAAAAAAACAAACAAAACAAAACAAAACAAAACAAAAGGCTTGTTTCCCTGACTCTCTGGTCACAGAGAAAACGACTTGGTTTATCACCGGGCCACAGGTCTGTGTGAATTTTCCTCACCCCAACACTGTGCTCCTCAGGAATTCTGCAAACGGCAAATGAGTAAACTAGCATGGACTTTGGCCTGGATGTTCAATGACAAAGTCTTCCTTTCTGGATAGTAACTTCTTCATTTTTTGAAAACGTTCTTTGAATTTTTTGTTTGTTTCCGCCCACATGGTAATCTGTTATTTAACGTGCTGAGTTTGCCTTGTACTTATCATATTTATCAATGTTTCTAAACTCAACAAAAGCATCATTCGTTCCTCACCTAATATCTTCTCGAAGACTTTTTCAGCATTGTTCACAGAAGTAATATTCCTTTATTTCGGAAAGTTAACATTTGGTGACTTATGCAGATACTCAAAACACATGCGATGCATATAAATTCTATAAAATATATTGAAAGTTCACACGTTGTTTTATGCTTTGTAGAAATTCCAAACAACTTTAAAAGGCTAAACATATAAATGTGAACAAATAGATATATCATAAACAATTGTAACCATCTATCAAGTAAGTCGGCCATCACACAATCATATTCATAAGTTGACTTGCTGAGATCAAACAACTTTGAATTTTGGGAATTATCTGTCACCCTATGTAGATGTTTAGAAAATAAAAACAATTCTAATTACATATTTCTAAAGCAGCATAATGAAATTCAAAATTTGCTTCCCTTCCATTTTCTGGGTTCCCTTGATGCACTTCCGTGATTATCATCAACTGTCTCATAGAGGTTAATTTGTGGGGGCTCCTAGCTGTCTTACAAAAACTCACCTATGGGTCAAAGCCAATTCATTTCCTTGGCACCAGGTCCCAAACGAGTGCAATATACTCACTTGACAACCCTCTTCCATCTGGAACTCTCCATTCACAGGAGCATGCCGAGGATGGCAGAGCCAGCATCTACCAGTCGGTCTTCACCAACTCTTCCAAAGAGATGATGTGCTTTCCAGATTTCCCGTATCCCGATGACTTCCCCAACTTTATGCACAACAGCAAGCTCCAAGAATATATCACTGCGTTTGCCAGAGAAAAAAACCTTCTGAAATACATACAGTTTAAGGTCAGAGAGTATGGACAAGTTTACTTTTGGCACAATGATGAACAAGCTCATATCTAGTTTTCCTTTATGCTAATTTGGTATTTTCAGTGTCTCTTTCTTACTTGGTGACGATTTAAACAGTATTGCCTTCCTGAGCCTGTATTTGGAGAATTTTCCCTCTCCTCAGGCATATAATGAGAACTTTGCAAAACTTAACAACTTGTTTAGTATCAATAACTAAGGTTAAAAAAATCTATGAGTCTTCAGTTTGAAAATTCTTTCTTTTAAATTATGTATGAGTAAAAGAAGCAATGTCAGTGCATTTTTATTTAAACCTGAAGAATAATTTACATTTTGTACATTAATATTTGCAAAAAGCAGAGTCATGCTTTGGTGAGAATATAAACTTAAATGCTTGCATTAGAAGATGAAAAGCCATTAATTGGAAGCTTTAAAACCTTGTGAGAAAAATCAGCATAAACCCACAGATTACAAAATGAAGAGAATTAGAAAAGAAATTAGCTAAAAAGAGAACAAAGTGTGCTAACAGAAGTGGTAGTTCATTTATTTAAAAAGGACAACAAAAAGATATTAGTTTCAGGTGAAATGCACTAAGGCAAAAATTTAAAATATAGGGAATCAAAAATTAGACAAAAAGATACACTAAAAACTTCAAACAAGGACTTATGTAGGGACTAGCACTGTGGCATAGTGCGTCAAGCTGCCACCCGAAAGCTAGCATCCCATATCGGAATGACAGATCGAATCCCAGCTGCTCCACTTCTGATCCAGCTCCTTGCTAATGAGCCTGGAAAAGCACTCCATGAGAGCCTGAGTCAGGGGATGCCCACCACCTACATGAAACAGCCGGGGAGTACAAGCTCTTGGCTCCAGCCGAACGAAGGCCCTGCCACTGCAGCGATTTGGGAAGTAAAAGAGAAAATGTTTCTCCCTCTCTCTTTCACTTTGCATTTCACATAAATAAAATAAATTCTTTAAGTTCTTTAAAAGAATGATGTAAAGGTATTGCCATATGCCACTTGGATACTTTAAAAAGAACAAGTCAAAACTCAAGAAGTAAAAAAACTTGACTATTTCTTTGTTAACTTATAATTCTTCTGTCCGGGAGGTTGAAAATCACCCATAAAAATAACCATGTGGTTTAATAAGTGATCATTTAAAAATTTGCAGTGAAGAAATCACTTCAATAATTTGAATAATTTGTGCCCTCTTTTGTATGGTTTGCACAATGGCTCTATAATATCGGAACCTTGATCCAAAGCGGATAGGCTTACATGAAATGGGAAATTGTAAACCAGTTCCTCTCCGGAATTAAAACACTAAACATACAGGTGTTTAATTCCTGTTATTTTAAGCCATCAGTGAAGACTTACAAATGTCATAAGTGGCAATACATCTAGTATTCACAACAACAATACAAAAAATCCTTCCAGAGTTGATCTAGTCGAATATTACAAAATGTTTACTACTTTTATTGAAGTGAGGCATTCCTTAGAATGCAAGCTTATTTCATTACAATAATATATAAACATAGAGTGCAACATAAACTTGTTTTCAGGAAGCAAATCAGTGTTTGATGAATTAACTCATTTTTAACGGCTTATTTTTATTTGAAAGGCAGAGCTATGGAGAGGACACACACACACACACACACACACACACACACACCCTCGAGCTCACACCCCAGATGGTCGCAAAGGCCAGAACTGAGCTAATCCCAGATCTGAAGCCAGGAGGCAGCAGCTGCCTCAGGGTGTCCCGTGTGGTCTTTGGGCACAGGCCCAGTGACTTGTAATTCTGGCTGCTGCCTTTCTGGGGGCCACAACAGCCGCTGCAACGGAAGTGGAGCAGTTGGGATGCCACAAGCATACTGCAGCCTAATTTCACAAATTTGGAAAAGGCATTTACTGAAATTCAGCATCCATTCATGCTTGAAGGAAATAAGAATAGAAAGCTCTCATCAAACCAAGTCTAGAAAGGGATTCTCTTGACCTATCAAAAATGTACATGAACATTATTTTGAACCTACACAATGCAAGCTAATTGCCACTTAGCTACAAAATTGCAAAGTGCTAGACATATACAATACACATTGGTTTCAGTGTATTGTTCTGAAAAAATGTAAAACATCTCCATCCTTAGTTCCTTTTTGATTACACATTGAGACACTAATAGATGCATTGTGCTAATTAAAGTGGATTTTTTTAATTGAAAATTTCTTGTTGGAAAGACAAAGACAGAGACAGAGAGAGCTCCCACCTGCCATTGCATTCCCCAGATGTTGGTAACCACTCAGGGCTGGGTCAGCTCTTAACTTGGAAGGAGGAAGCTATTCCAGGTTTCTACATGAGTACCAGGGACCCAGGTGTCTGTGTCATCACCCATGGGCTCCCAAGGTCAACTTTAGCAAGAAACAATATAAAGTTTCTATGTAAACATAGAACAGAGGCAAGACTCAAATCCAGGCACTTGTTTATGACAGGTGGGGTCCCCATGTCTTCATTATTGGGCCAAATTTCTCCCTCTTTCGTTGTTGTTGTTATTCACTCTTTGGTGTGGCAACTAGAAATATTTCAACTTTATGTGTTGTTCATATTAGATAGCAACTCTGTAACGCTGTGCTAAGCAGAAAGAAGTCAGAATCACTCTCTTTAAATCTCAAACAAGATATCCTTCATGTTATTGCTTCTTTGTAACAGTCTTTAAAAATTTAAGAAATATGGGACAGGACCACATGGTAGCCTATCAGCTAAAATGCTCACCTTGTACAGGCCAGAATCCCATTAGGGTGCCAATTCATGTTCCAGCACCCCTGCTTCCATCCAGCTCCCTGCTTGTGGCCTGGGAAAGCAGTTGAGGATGGCCCAAAGCTTCGGGACCCTGCACCCGTGTGGGAAACCTGGAAGAAGCTCCTGGCTCCTGGCCATTCCAGCCAGATGTAGAACAGGCCAAAGCTGAGAACCAGGAATTCCGACCTTGTCGCTGCATGGGTGGCAAGGTTCTAAGTTAACTATTAGCAATATGGAAGGTCAGCAAAGAAAGCAGGACCTTAATCCAGCACACCATAGAGCCAGCCCCTTCATAAACGTTAGGGAACAACTAATGCCAGAGCAGACCTTGAGGCATAACAGAATATTTAGAAACATTGTCCAGGTATCTGTACTGTAGGAAGCTTTCTAGAGGATTCTTAAACACGCTAAGGTTTGAGGAAACACCATGCCTTTCATTGTAAATCCACAATGTATTTTTTAAAGATAGCAAAACTATTACAAGTTCAAATAGCTAATGGAGTAATTATAAAAGCTACGAGTCAACAGACTGTTGTTGTACATGATACGCACTACATGTAAACCACATTTGAAATCAGTGTCATGACACAGGGGCCTCACTTGGGGACTGCAGAAAATACTGGGCAAAACAAGAATCCACCCAGGAACAAAACACACCTGCCATCTGGTGTACTGCTATATTCTAGGGAATTTCAAATTCTTAAGATGAACTGAAATAATGAATTCAGTATGTTTCCCAAGCTAATACCTTCAAAGTTAGTTTTCACAAATCTACGCGTTAACATGGAAAAGGCAACTTCCTTTCTCCATTTCTTGTAGACACTTGTATCCAGCATAAACAAACAGCCTGATTTCTCTAAGACTGGCCAATGGTGTATTACCACCGAAAAGGATGGCAGAAAGGAGTCAGCTGTTTTTGATGCGGTAATGATTTGTTCTGGACACCATGTGTATCCCAATCTACCCAAAGACTCCTTTCCAGGTAAGACTGGAATTTAGGCTGCTTTCTACACCTCTGCCAAGTTCAATGTCTTAGTGACCACGTTTTTAACAATAAAAGTAGGAACATGCTAAATTAAAATATACTTATATAATATATAATAAATTTACAGTGTGAGAATTCATTGTTAACTACCTCAACATCAGATCATTTCAATTAAAGCGAAGTTTTCTTTTCTAATTTAAATCAAACTAATTATCTTTTTCACTTAGGACTAAAGAATTTTAAAGGCAAATGCTTCCATAGCAGAGACTATAAGGAACCAGGAATGTTCAAGGGGAAGCGTGTTCTGGTGATTGGCTTAGGGAATTCTGGCTGTGATATTGCCACGGAACTTAGCCACACAGCTGAAAAGGTATGACATCTCAGATAAGGCAGGGGCTCTCTGAAGGGACTTTTAATATTTAAAATATATGATATGAGATTATATGGCGGGAGGAGAAAATTCCTCTTCCCTTTTGATGGGTTCATTCACTTCCCTTCTGTATTTTTAAAGATTTGTTTATTTATGTGACAGAATGACAAGGGGAGGGAGGAAAGACAGTGACAGGAAAGAAGGGATCTTACATCCACTAGTTCTCTTCCTAAAGGCCCACTCTAACCTGGATGAATAGAAGCCAAGAGTCAGACACTCCATTCGGGTCTTCCACACAGGAGTCAGGAGTCCAAGTACTTGGCT
The DNA here is from genome assembly GCF_017591425.1 of Ochotona curzoniae. Classification (NCBI taxonomy): domain Eukaryota; kingdom Metazoa; phylum Chordata; class Mammalia; order Lagomorpha; family Ochotonidae; genus Ochotona; species Ochotona curzoniae. The sequence goes on from NW_024466327.1 coordinate 1,464,414, forward strand.
CATCACCGCATGCATTCCCGGGAATGTTGGCAGGCAGCTGTATCGGAAGCAGAAGAGCCAGGATTCAAACCAGAGCTTCCAAATGGGATGCAGCCACCCCAAGTGGAAGCTTAACAAAATGTGCAAACAACTCTCAGTGTTAAAATGGTATATTATATAGTTCAGCTTTCTTATGGTACAAGTGAGGTTTTAAATTTTAATTTTTGATTAATGTATACTACAAGTACATTGTATGGGATAAAATGCAATAGTTCAGCACATGTATACAGAATAAGCAAATCAAATCAAGAAACTAGCATTATTTTTTCTTTATGCTTTGAGCCTGCCAGTTCTTCTACTTAAGTTCTTTAAGCAGTATATAAAATACTTTTTGTGTTGTGTAACATTAGAACTTGCAAGCACATTTCTTTTTTGGTGTTTGTTTTGAAACCTCTCTATAACCCTTGCCTCCCATACTGAATTTTACATAGCTTAATAGGAAAGACAGAACTTTAGCAGTTGTCTGCTTAAGGCTATTTGATGCCTAACATGTGGGTTGACCATTAAAGTTATGACTCTGCAACTCTTGGGCAAGCCCTTGGGTACTTCTGGTTTCCGGCTTCCCAGTAGTAAAATAACAACATCTATTTGGGAAGTTTGCTGCAGAGTGGGAACATTTGTACATAATTGAATCAGTGTAGATATAGAACTACGTACACAGTCACCGCCACACATAACCATGCTACAGTTATTGTTGAGAGTGTCCAATGCACCAGGCCCTGCCTTCGATGCTAGAGAGTCATGAACAAAAAAAGACAGGCTTCCATTATAGAACTCAGAATCTAGTGTTGAAAAAAAGATATTAAATTAGTAGCTAAATGTCTAATTTATAGTTGTGCAAAGTGCTAGAAAAAGTATAACAATGGCTTACACGGATGACCTTCTTTTGAGTTGGGGACCTTGAAGCCGAAGAACTAAAAGAGATGAGACGCAGCATCCGAAGGGCTCTCGAGGCAGAAATCTCAAAGCATGAAAAAACTTGGTGCCTCAACAGCAACTAAGATAAATCTCACTGAGTTTAGAAAATAAAGATACAAAGAGAAGTTGTAGGGTAAAGGAGGAGCGATGACACAGGGCCCGTTGTGTATTAGGGCAGGTTAAGGAGTATGGACAAATGTTACCTATTAGCTCTAAAAGATTCTTTAGGGGGTAACTCTTCAGAAACCCAGACAGGAATCTCTTCTCCAGTTGTCATAGCTGTTATTTGCCGGCCTCTGCCTTCAGCCAAAGCAGCTCCCTAATGGGGGCTCGCCACGGAGGGATGCCTTCTGTTGCCCGACCCGGGAGCCAGGGTCATACATATGTCCAAGAGAACAAATCGCAACAGCAACTAAAAATGATCACTCTTTCAATGGTTGGATTGGTGTTTTGAAGATCATCATCAGCTCCAGAAGTGGCTCGTGGGTCATGAGTCGTGTCTGGGATGATGGCTATCCCTGGTGTTCACTCTTTTAATGGTTGGATTGGTGTTTTGAAGGTCACTATCAGTTCCAGAAGTGGCTCGTGGGTCATGAGTCGTGTCTGGGATGATGGCTATCCCTGGGACATGGTGTTTATCACACGATTTCAAAACTTCCTGAAGAACAGCTTACCCACAGCCATCTCCGACTGGTGGTACACGAGGCAAATGAATGCAAGATTCAAGCACGAGAATTACGGCCTGATGCCTTTAAATAGGTAAGGCAGAATTGAAGTGGTATGCCTGCTGACTTTGACTTCAGTGTAACCACAGAACAAATCAATATGTTAGTAGAACAGTCACATCTCACAAATCAGAAGATAAAGAGCTGAACATAACCAGAAACAATTTCCTGTTTTGCAATCCTCTTTGCTGCATTTGCACAGCTGAAATGTTACATAATATCTTGAGAATTTGTTCTTAGAGTAACAATGATAATAATTAACCTGGTTTAAACACTTAATACTTGCCAGCATTTGGGCAAGACTCTGTTAAGGCTTTGTTGCGTTATTTTATTCTCACAACATCTACGAAGTATGTTCCATTATCCTCGCTTGTATGAAAAAGCAAAGTTTGACGCGGTTGGTAACTTTGCCAAAGTCCCACCACCAGGAAGTAGAAGTGACATTTAACGTTAGCTCAGATTTGCTGATTATATAACCCTTGGCTGCTTGCTCTAATGTCTTGAAAGCCAAGTTTGCAAGGCAGAAAAACGTTCCCCGCTGTGTGCTCTCCTCATTCAACTCTTAACGGAGATGAACCTTTGTCACAACGTGTGCATCTTCAGTCTCCAACTCAGTCACCTAGTAATAATAACAATGTTGACAGAGACTGAAACATTCAGACTAAAAACATAGCACATGATTAAATATTTGTTAAAGTTTTGTTATGTCCCAGGTTCTGATTAAGATTCGAGGATACAGCAGATTTGAAGATACAGACAAAACCTGGTTTTGGATTATAATCTGTAGTCTATGTAGTAGGAAATGGGTTCTAGAAAGATCTAGAGAGAAAAAAACACAACAGGCACTATGACAGCAAGTGTCATCAGGATGATTTTAATAAAGTCCTCAGAGTAGACTTCATATAAAAGGGAACTCTAATTTTATTTTGATTTATTTATGTGAAAGAGTTACAAAGGCAAAGTTTCATCCAGGTTTCACCCACATGGTCACATTGGCCAGTGCTGCGGCATAGTCAGAATCAGGATGTTCATCTGAGTCTTTTACGTAAACTGCAGGGAATCAAACACTTGGACCTTTCTCTGCTGCCCTCCCAGGCTATTGGTAGGAAACTGGGTCTGAAGTGGACACTAACCAGTGTCCAGGTGGAATGCCACTATTACAGGGATGGCTTTTCCGGCTATGACACAAAATGCCGAGCTGCATGTCAGAAACTTTTAACCACAGTTCTGAGACATATGTGGAAATGAGACACGAGACTGTCTCAGGAAGCGTATTCCAACGAAGACTGAGAGCATCACCTCTGGCATAATGAACAAACAAGCATATGAGTCTTTTTTTCTGGGGGGAGGAATACAAGGGGAGAGCACCAAGAGGTGAAAGCATTAAAATAAAAGTATCCAGATGATGTTGGGGTTTGTATGTCATGGGGCATGCTTACTTGCATGCACTAAATGACAGTCAGACCTCTTCCTTCTTAGATTTCTACCAGTGACACCAGCCCCTCCCCTTCAAATTTCTGTGTCTTTCCTCCTTCACCTGACTTGTATCTTGGTCTACATGCAACTTTGTATTTCATTCCTCTGTGGTAGCTTCCCTGAAATGTCCCCACAGATATTATTCCTCTCATTTGATATTCTTTATATAGCAGTGACTAGTTTGGCATATCCTGTTATTAAGACTAGAAATTTGTATCTATGGTATCATGTACGTGAATTCTTTGTAATATTTGTGTCATTCAATGATTTTCTAAAAAAGGTAAAAATGTTATTTCAGATGAGAAACTATGATACACAAAAATGTAACACATCTTAATCTAATCCTAATCAAATCTCAGAAGTAACAGGTAGCCAAGAAAAAAACTCAAATACTCAGAATACACTACCTACATAATTTTTCCCAAGAGAAGTTTTAATGGAGGACTTGACATTGAAGATAGACCCATCAGAGAAAACAGAAAAGGGCACATTGTTCCCTTCGTATCAGTTCAGTGCATGAGCTCTATTGGTTGGGTTCCGATTGGGTAGATCCTTCTTTCCCAGCCACTTTGTGTGAGAACCAAGGAAACAATGGGAAATGTTGTCATTCTAAGGATGTCCCTATTTCTTCATACAGAACTCTGAGGAAGGAGCCTGTGTTCAATGATGAGCTCCCAGCTCGCATTCTGTGTGGGACTGTGTCCATCAAGCCCAATGTGAAGGAGTTCACAGAGACCTCAGCCATCTTTGAGGATGGCACTGTGTTTGAAGCCATTGATTCTGTCATCTTTGCAACAGGCTATGGTTATGCCTACCCCTTCCTTGATGACTCCATCATCAAAAGTGCAAATAACAAGGTCACCTTGTTTAAAGGCATCTTCCCCCCTCTCCTGGAGAAGTCAACCCTGGCAGTAATTGGCCTTGTCCAGTCGTTAGGGGCTGCCATCCCCACAACTGACTTGCAGGCCCGCTGGGCAGCCAAGGTCGTAAAGGGTAAGTGGATGGGGTGGAGATGGGTCCGTGAGAAAGCCTTTGGAGCTTCGTGAAAACTACTATGCTAAATATAATTTCTCATCCAGTATATTATCAGTATAATCCATAATCGTATATCTTCAGGGGCTACATTTTATAAACAAATTACAATATACTGAAATGCATTACCAACGTGCTATAGAATAAGATACTTTGGAGGACATTTTCATGACTGGCAATTCCTTAAAGCAGGTAGTTACCCAAAGTCATTCATGTGACTTAAAGCAGAGATCATGATGCATAAAAGCTATAAAATCATGGTCTTAAAACTCTAAAGTTAACTTTAGATATACGCAGTCAGAAAATATTTTCATAGAAATGTCATTGATGATTATTAATTAAAAACAAGGAGAATTTTATTAGAGAAAACAGGTAGGAGTGGTAGAGGGCCAGTCTCAAAGAAGTACAAACGTTGAGTTCTAAATAGTTTTTTTAAAAGGGAAAGAAACAATAAGCTTTATTAACTTGCTTGGAGTAGACAAGGAAGTTGGGCTGTGTTCTCCAGCGAAAGGCTTTGGAATTAGAGTCACGGTAAGGTTTGAATGCACTTGTAAACAGGTACAGGTGACAACTGCATTATTAAGTAGCAATCAGAGATGCCAAATTTGAGTGCGCAAGCTCTAGTTGAGCCTAGAGTTAGAAAACTCCTGGATGTGGGAATCTTGGCAGGCTTATTTCCATTTGAAGCCATCTCTGGCTCGCTTCATAACCTAACCTACTGGGATTTAATGACTCTTCTCTTACATACTAATACAGAAGTTGTCACATGTGTCCTGGCTGCCTGGCTCCAGCAGTATGCCATCCACATCATTGCTGTCTTGCAAGTCAGTAAACTCCCTGCTCTTCCTCTAACTCTTGCCACCCAGACAGTGGCATGTTACAGGGCATTGAAGTCCAGTAAGGCAGCAGCAGCCAGGAAGATCATGGCACAATGTTCCACTCAGACTTTCACTTGGAGTGCAGGCCTAGAGAGACCTGCCCAAAGGCCAAGGTGTGACCTCTGTTCTCAGTGAGGAAGAAAGTTTCAGCTTGGAATTGGAAAGAAACAAACAAGGTAGTTAACAGAAACTGATGTGCAATGCAAAGGCTCAGAGAAACAATTTACAAAAAACTAAATGGAGGTAGCAGCTGAGCAACAGAACAATTTCCTCTACTCAAAGACAAGACAGACTAGATGGTTTAAGATTGAGCCATATCAACAAAAGGCATCCCATGACTGTATCTGTTAGGATTGCAAGAATGAGGAATAGACAGTCACTGCAGGCCAGGGACAGTCATGATGCCTGGGAGTTCTAATCTCATTCAAAATGACTTCAATAAGAAATCTCATTTCTCAAATAAATCATCATAAACTTCAAGTAACTTGGGGCATAAAACTATATATATATATATATATATATATATATATATATATTATATATATATATATATTGTTCTGTGTTTCAAGAACTCAATAAACCAATGTGACCCTGATATCCTGGGATATCCCCAAATCAGATCTAGTTTCCTGGGACCCCCCTCTAGTGATTGGTGGATAGTCTGTGTTCTCAGTAACATTCAAGAATGGTTTGCCCTCTACAGAGATACTTGGGCCTTCAAAAATTGAATAACTCAGCTCACCTTCTGAAAATTCCATGTCTATTTCCTATGAAGTTTTTCCTCTTAAATCTTAAGAAAAGAAATATTGGGCCTGGCGCGGTGGCGCAAGTGGTTAAGGTCCTCGCCTTGCATGCCCAGGATCCTAGATGGGCACTGGTTCTAATCCCGGCGGCCCTGCTTCCAATCCAGCTCCCTGCCTATGGCCCGGGAAAGTTATCGAGGACGGCCCAAAACTTTGGGACCCTGCACCCGCGTGGGAGACCTGGAAGAAGTTCCTGGATCCTGGCTTCGGCCCGGCAAAGCATCTGCCATTGCGCTCACTTGGGGAGTGAATCATCTGACGGAAGATCTTCCTCTCTATCCCTCCTCTCTGTATATCCACCTTTCCAATAAAAATAAAATAAATCTTTTTTTTTAAAAAGAAATATTTCATTTATATTTTGTTTGCTGCTCAATTTTGTACAAAGATGACTGAAAGTTCTTACAGCATAGTGAATGTGAACTGGTTTATGGAACTGTTCAGACAATTGTCTTGAATTAATATTACAAGTATTAATTCTGAGCATACTCAGGATGCTTGTTCCAAAATGATTGACTCAATTTCTCCTAGTAAAATTTGTCTTGGTGGAAAGTGATTTTAAAAAAACTGGAAATACCAATGTAGTTCACAATTAATTATTACAAAGGAAAAAATTGTAGGTTAGCCCTAAGACAGACTCACGTAATTATTATCGTATCTTTCCCTGTTTTTCAGGAACTTGTACTTTACCTTCTGTGAAAGACATGATGAGTGACATAGAAGAGAAAATGGGGACAAAGCTGAAATGGTAAATTTATTTATGGTATTGGGAGTCCAGAATATCTAGACAAAAGCCAGATTTTGTGAATGCTTAAGATTCTGACAGTCTTGGGCCAGTGTTATAGCCTACTAGCTAAATTCTCATCTTGCATGCACCTGGATCTCATGTGGGTGCTGGTTCGTGTCCTGGCTGTTCCACTTTCCTCCCTGCTCGCTGTTTGTGACCTGGGAAAGTAGTCAACAAAGGACCAAAGCCGTGGAACCCTGCATCCGTGTGGGAGACCCAAAATAAGCTCCTGGCACCTGGCTTCAGATTGGCTTAGCTCTGGATATTGCAGCCACTTGGGAAATGAGCCAGCAGATGGAAGCGCTTTCTCTCTGCATCTCCTTCTGTCTGTACATCTGCCTTTCCAATATAAATAAATAAATAATGAACGTGACCGTCTTAAGTGATCCGCAACTAAGTCATTAGAATGGGATCCACTTCTGGCTCTGTTACAACTTAGACTGTGGGCACAAAATGAAAATTTCATTTAAGCAAGAGTAAGTTTACCCATATGTAATTAGGTATGCAATGTCTTTTCAAGCTGGCAGAACGGGACAGGCCAATGGCAATCCCGTTGCTAACACAAGAGATCAATGATGGCTACAGATAGAAAAGATGTGACATGTTCCCCGTTCTCATATTGACACAGATCTTGGACATTCACAGTGGTGCTTCCTCTCTCATCTCTAGGTTTGGCCAAAGTGAGACGATTCAGACAGATTACATAACTTACATGGACGAACTGGCTTCCTTCATCGGGGTGAAGCCCAGCATTCCATGGCTGTTCCTCACAGATCCCAAGTTGGCTCTGGAAGTTTTCTTTGGTCCTTGTAGCCCTTACCAGTTTAGGCTGGTGGGTCCCGGGAAATGGCCAGGGGCCAGAAACGCCATCCTGACACAGTGGGACCGGTCACTGAAACCCATGAAGACACGAGCTGTGGGACATCTTCAGAAGCCTTCATTGTTTCCACACTGGCTCAAGCTCCTTACTGTGTGTATATTATTAATTGCTATTTTCCTAGTGCTCTAATCATTATGCATCATTTTCTATAGGATTTCTGAATGTTACACATGAATACCAGCCAAAGCTATGCTGTTTTGGCATTAAGCTATTCTTGCCTCCTATTTTCCCATTCAGAATATTAATCAGTAAAATCATTATTGCTAGATTTTAATCTAAGTCCATATATATTGGGACTGGCATTGGGATACAATAAGTAGAATTGCTACCTGTAAAGCCAGCCTCTTATCTGGGCATTGGTTTGTGGTCCAGCTGCTTCAATGTAGATTCAGCACCTTGTATTTGCAGCAGAATGTGGGATGCTTGGGCCCCTGCCAGTCACGTGGGAAACCTGGCATAAGCTGTAAACTCCTGCCCTTGTCCTGGCTCAGTCCCTTTGCTGTGGTCATCTGAGGCGTGAACCACAAGGTCACTCACTATGTTTGTCTCTCCCTCTCTTCTGCAACTCTCCGAAAAAAATAAATAAATCTTAAAAAAAAAAAAAAAAAGCTCATGTGTGAGCCATTGTCTAAGAGGATATTAATCATAGCTTTAGGTTCCACTAACACTTCATACTCAGAATGGCAAGTTTTTGTTCTTCCATCGGATTCTATAACATTTTGACATGATTCCTTTTCTTCTGAAACAATGTTTCAAGTACATGCTTCAAGTACAATCAAAGATCAGGTGAAGCGGAACAATTAGAAAATTACACCCTCAGGCAACCTCCACACACTACTTGAAGGTCAAGGGAGGAATTCAGCTTTTAGTTTCGGATGTTGCTATTTGCAGCATGCTCCAGGCCATGATTTCTGTTTGTCTTCCAAAACAGCCTAGTCCAGAGAACTAGTCAATGTCGACATTTCCTCAGTAAGGGAATGAACTTTCCAGGAGGTAGTAGCAAAATAACAATGACAGCAACCATGAGTATCAAATAGAAGATCTAGATAAATGAAAACTCTTAAAAAAAATAAGTTCTTAAAAATTAAATACTTAGTCAAAACCGATCAAAGGGACTACCCTCATAAGTTGTTAGGCACCCAAATAAAGCTAAAATTTTATTTTAAAGGTAAATAATGTTACATTTTATTATTAAATCTTTGGTCTTTGGAATTAATAAAAATTGTTTTAAAGATAGACATTTCCTCTCAGCATCATAATTATCAGAGTGCTGTGAGCAGTGGGGCCTCTGGTTGGAATTACTCCAGATTCTTCCCTCCATGCATGAAGGAAATCAAATCAGCTGAATTATTATAGTGCAGAGGAAAGAAGGACTCATTAAAAGAGGTGTACAGGAAAGCTCAAGAGAGGGAGGTTGGGGGCACAGCTCATTGGCTCAACTGACTAACCTTCCAACTCCAAGTGCCAGGATCCCCTGTGGGCACAGGTCTGTGTACCAGTTGCTTTGCTTCCATCCAGCTCCCCGATCGTTGCCTGGGAAAGCAGCAGAGGATGACCGAGGCCTTGTGCCTTACACATATGGAGACCTGGAAGAAGTTCCTGGCTCCTGGCTTTGGGTCCACTCAGCTCCGGCCATTGCAGCCATATGAAGTGTGGACCAGCAGATCTAAGATCTTTTTCTCTGTCTCTCCATCTCTTTGTAAATCTGTTTTTCCAATAAAAATAAATAATGAAAGGGAGACAGAGGGAGATTGGGAAGGGAAAAGAGGGAGAGAGAGAGAGAAGAATGAACAAAAAGCCAAAACACAAAGAAGTAAAACTCAATAACAAAAAGCAAACAAACTAACTAAATAGTCCTCCACATGGTCAGGGCCATCTCTTGACACCATCAGGCAACAGGGATGGTGGTGTCTGAATGGCAACTTAATAGAGTGGTCAAAGTGGGGGCAGTTTGGGCAGCGATTGAGAACCATGTGTTTCCATGTCCGGTTTGGAAGTATTAAAGTGTCCTGGCATCAGGTGCATGATATGAGTAGGAGAGCTAGAATTTTATTCCCATGGTAATCATACTTGCGTGAAGGCCATCATGGGAGCACATCCTGCAGCACTATTGGATATTTTCCGTCGGTATTGATTCGAAGTTCACAATATTGTGAAACTTGAAGTTTTCACTACATAGAAGGAGTAGGGGTGTCTGACGATGGTTCACAGAAACGTGGATCTGTGGAAAAATAGAGAAAGAGAAAGAAGGTTGGGTGGTGAACAGAGAGGCAATTATCATCCAGGGTGGGCTGGTCTCTCACTGGGTGGTTACATGGGGCTGCCTGGAGCTTTCCTGCAATGGCCGCCCATGCTGCTGTGCTGTCTAATTGGGTTGTCAGTCAGTGGCTTGCAAGAGTTATATAAATTGCCCCAAGCTGTCAAACCTTATCTCCTCTAACTGCCTCCCTTCTCACTTCAAGAAGATTACACTTATTATTAAAATATGTATTTTTTTTTTCACTATATGCCTTCATTTCAAACACTGGTATCAATTAGCCCAGCGTTAGGGTTCCCACTCATCTTGGCTGCTGCTCTGTATTCCAGCTGAGCCTAAGGAAGCACTACATCACATAAACTAGCCAGCAGTGTCATGCAAGAAGAAGTAGGTTCCATGATTGTTCCAGAAAAGGATCCCATGCTAGGTTCCCCACTTTACCACAGGTGCTCATCCGGAGGTTGTGAGGTTGAGACATTGTAGGTTAGCAATTACTCATGGTGGAAATACCTGCTTTTGTCCAACCTCAGCTGAGGAAAGGCCACCCAATGACCTTTCAGTTCTTAATGTCAAGACGTAACTGCAGGACAGTGATTCCCCAGGAGAATGACTCAAATGAGCCCCAGTGCTCCTGTGCAGTCTTCCTCAAGCTAGGAGGTGACTGCGGATCGGTGATCATGTGCAGACAGAAATCTGGTCCTCCCCAGTTGCACAGACAGAGCTGTAATTCCAATACACCTTGGTCCTTTGCTTAAGCTTATCATAGACTGGTATATACCAGGCCAAGTCCACATGTCTCTGCAACACACAGCCTCTGCTTCTCTCAACACGATGTGGCCAAGCAGCCCCGGTGACGTCACCCAGCCTTAGAGATCACAGAGCCCTGCCCATCTAGACGTTCCCAACAATCCTAGCACTCAGTCAGGGAAGATGACATCAAGCCTGACAAATCAAGACATGCACAGAGTCCAGCCAGCATAGTCAATTGATAACTGGATTTTAATTCAGAAACTATAAAAATATACAAAGAATTTCATTACATAATGACAGAGTGGCTAATTCACCAAGAAGTTACTACAGTGATGCATATGTAGATACTCCATGTCAGAAAATCTATTTACATAAAGTGACTATGAAGGGATCTAACAACAACAACAACAACAAAAACACACTGCAATATTGTAATAGACGGACCATCTGGAACAGAAAGCCAATAAACTTAGAACTTGAGTTACGCTTTATCACATAGACCTAACGTTTTTAGTAAGCAACACAATACACTTTCTTCAGGACAGACCACATGCTAGTTCACAAAACAAATCTGGACATATTGTGTGTGTAAATATATGACATATGTACATACATATATCAAAAATCACAATTGTGCCCCCACAAGTGTATAATTGTAACTTGTCCATCAAAAAATGTATACAATTTAGAATAAAAAAGAGATGTTTAATGCAATGGCCAAAACGTTCTCGGATGGGGGGGGGTGGAATAGGCATCAGGTCCTACAGAGGAACAGGAATTCAGAAACTCAGGTTATAGGGGTACAAGTGGGGAGAGCAAAAGCCAGCTCATTGGTGCTTAGAGAAGTGCAGTTACAACAGTCACATGACCAAAATCTGGGCGGCTGTGTGATCTTTAAGCCATGAAATTTAGCAGAAAAGCGTCTGATCTAATGCATAAAGTTGAAAGAAAACTCTTGGTGCCGGAGACCTGTTCCAGCCGAGTTCGGAGCTTGGGAAGGGTGTGGAGTTGGCGATAAAGACATGGGCACTGTCACTCGGTGCCCTCTCATAACAGCTCAAGAAGCTGCGCGTTTTTATGTACTCAGACACATCACAAGCTTCTTCACAAACAACTAATTGTTCTAGTTTCACTTCAAGACTAAGGGGGCACGTACGGACATTTGGTCATTCTGTCTGTACTTTAGGGCTAAGCAGGTGCCGTTAAATTTAATTCTGCAAAATGCTGTATTCATATTCTTCAAAGCAAGCCACTGTTGATACTTCAGTAGTAGCCATGGAGCGAAGCCAGGACAACAAAGCCAAGGCACATGTGATTACCTGCTAATCAGTAATACATTCCTACCACATGTCTATTTCTACAACTTGCCCATCATTTAATGGGAGAAATATGTTACAAGGGAAAAAATATAAAAATCCAAGACAAATTTTCGAATATTAAATTCCCCTATAATTACAGGCTCTATAACCCTCAAAACAAGCAAACAATAATCAAGAGCATATGTCTTTGAGATTAATAAAATCACCCTATAATTCTTCTAGTTAAAAAATTATAAAAGTGGCTAAAACAGCTACATTTTCTTCTCTCTAAAGAGTTGCAAGGACAGGCTAGCCTTTAGGGTCATAGTAACTATATTTTCTGCCATAGCAGTTTCAGCTCATACTCCCATCACTTCCATTAGTTTGTAAGATTTTTTTTTTCCTTGGGGAAATTTGTTTATTGAACATTAATGTTAACATTTCTAAATTAAATATTCACTTATGAGCTTTGTCATTATCCTGTGAAAAGATATAATGGAAAATATTGCTCAGAACTCAAACATGGAAATAATAATGAGCAAATTATCTAGCAACCAGTATATACTTTACATTAAAAAATTAATCCAAATAAAATAATTTGAAACATATCTCTGGGTAGTCTCTTTTTTCTTTTCTTTTCTTTCTTTATTTATTTTTAACATATTATTATTATTATCATTTTATGGTACAGTTCCATAGGCTCCTGGTATTTCCTTATCCCAGCCCCAATTCCCTTCCCCCCCACCTAGTTCCTCTATATCATTACTAAAATACAGTTCTCCATACACAGTCATATGCCCATCATTGTGGGCATGGACAATGGCAGAGAGTCCAGAATCCTATTGTCAAGATATAGTAAACAGTTTCATTATAAGTCTGGAAGTAGAAATGCATACTGCATTGTATGCTCACATCTGGATGTTCGTCTCCATTTCACAGCTACTGTACACCCCCTCAAATGAAAAGTCATGATACAAAATCAACAACAGGAACAAAAATAGAAATTACAATGCCATGAGGTTAAATAACATTTAACTAGATATGACAGATTCCATTACACAGCTACCATACATCCCCTTAAATGAAGAGCCACAAAACAAAATCAACATCAGGAAGAAAAAAGAAATTAACAAAACCATAAAGTTAAATAACACGACGTTAAATGACTAACATGTAGCTGAAGAAATGAAAATCAAGAACCTTCTTGAAGAAAATGATGTTACTGTATGATCTACAAGTCATTGAATGATTTAATCAGAAGAAAGTGTTTTGAAGAGATGAAACTAACCGAAGACATCAAATCCCATGCGATACAGTTTCCACTGATTTTTGTTGGTGAACTGTGCCTCTTCTAGACAACAAATAGATGAGTTTTATTTTTTAATACAGTTCACTAATCTATGACGTTTGATTGAGCTTAAGCCATTTATATTCAGGGTTAATATGTATGGATGGCAATTTTGTCCTATCATTTTAGCAATGGGTTGTTCATTGGTTTAGTCTTCTGTTGTCATTTTACTGGGATGTTCTTCCCATTTGCCTTTGATTTTGATAGGTGCTATTCCTCTTCTCTGTCAAGAGAACATCTTGAAGTATCATTTGTAGGGCAGGTTTGGAAGAGGCAAATTATTTTAACTTTACTGTAGAAGAATTTTATTTCATTTTCAAAGACAAAAGAAAGCTTTGCCGGATATGTTATCCTGGGCCGACAATTTTTTTTTTTTTTTTTTTTTAGAATCTGGAATATGTCACTCCGTTCTCTTCTTGCCTGTAGAGTTTCCTGTGAGAGATCTCCTGTGAGTTTAATTGGCATTCCTTTATATGTGAATTGATTTTTTTTTCACGCACACATTTAAGGATCTTTTTCTTATGTTCGATTGAAGAGAGCTTGATGACCATGTGTCTTGGTGAAGATCGCTTTTGGTCAAGCCTGTTGGGAGTTTTGTGTCCCTCCTGGATCTTGTTTCCCAATTCTTTCTCCAGATTAGGGAAATTTTCCTTGATTATTTCATTAAATATATTTGTAAAACCAGTTTCTCTTTCTGCACCTTCTGGGACTCCCATAACTCTTATATTGGGCCTCTTAATAGTGTCTTTCAATTCTTGAATACTTTTTTTGACCTGATCCAGCTCTGATTCCAGATTTTTGTTTGCTTCCTCTGGTGACAGGAAATGTCTTCCAAGTCTGAGATTTTTTCTTCTGCTTGCTTCATTCTGTTTTGGAGACTCTCCACTGTACTTTTAATTTGCTCTACTGCATTCTTAATTTCTGATATATCAGCCTTGATTTGCTTTATTGTTTCCTTAAAATGCTTTGAACTCTTGTATGTACTTTTCAATGTTGATCAGAAGCTTTAAAATGAGTCTTATGAATTCTGTGTCCCCCATTTTCTCGATGTCCTCCTCTGTGAACTCTGATGCTGGCATAGGGTTTTGCTCCTTTGTAGGGGAGTTTTCAGTAATATTCATTGTGCATTTGTCCCTTCTTTTGCTCTTGGCCTTGTACTTTTGGTCAACAGAATCTTCTCCTTGGAGCAGGTTTCTAAGCTGTGTCACCCACAAGTCAACAGTTTGGTTTTAGTTATTTTAGTTCGTACAAAGTTCTGTGTTTGCAGTCACTCATGCCACTTTCTCCAGCGAGTTCCAGGTCTGGGTTCTTATGTCAGATTTCCACCGTGGTCTCCACAGCCTCAGCTCCTGGCTCACCACTCTCCACCTCCTATGATACTGTACTGGAGGTTGCACCGTTGTCTCTGCAACCTTTCTCCCACTTTCAGTTGGAGCAGGTCCCAGGATTAGAAAGACACCAGGTGTCTAATATAATTAGGTTCTTGGTGGTGCTGATCTTGCTGGAACCTGTTGAACGTTAGGTCTGGGTGCCACATGGACCTATTTTGATTCGTACGATGCCTATTTTCCTGTGGGACCAGTGCAATCCACTGAACTCGGTGAGTTTTTGCCTAGCTTAATGCATGCACAGTTCACTGTTGTCCCCTGCAGTTCTAAACTTTTGCCATACTGTACAAAATGGCACCTGACGCACCACTACTACAGTTCTTGATCTACTGGCAGTCAGATCTGAGGGCTACCCAGACCTGCCCCACGTGAAACCTGTAGAATGCCATGTTGATGCCGTTCACTGAGTCAGAAATGAGTTCATTCCCAGCTCAGCGTATGCTCAGTTCTTTCCCTTGCCTTTGCTTCCTTATGCAAAATGGCACCTAATTCGGTGCTGGGGGGCTGACTGGGCTGTGAAATCCATGCTGTTCTCACACTGCCCACCTGGGATCTGCTGCTCTGTCTCTGCTCCTGGACAAATAAAATGGACCAGCTGGATGGACAGTTCTTTGTCTGGGTTCACCTCCCAAGCTCCCAGTGAAAGTCCCTTCCCACCTGGTTTCTGGTGGAGTTCCAGCTGCTGGTGGAGTTCAGATGGCCGTTAGCTGAATGCTGCTGGAGTATCAGTTACCACAACACCACACCGTTGTGTCCACTGCTTTCCTGTCTTTCAGTCTCCAGGTACCCCTCTGTTGTTGTTCTGTCCTTTCCTATTTCCTGGAATGTGTCCTCTCTGCTTCCTCCTGGTTAAATGTTTCTCCATTCATTTAAATGTGTCCTTACCCTAGCCAGCCATCTTGATTCCTCCCCTGGGTAGTCTTAAAATGTTATGTTATTGAGGGCTATTTATTTATTTATTTATTTTACAAATTATTATTGTACAAAGAGTTCAAATGGCCCCCAAAACTGCTGTCTTAAAATTGTTGGCTTTAGGAACAGAGTTCCTTAGCCAAGGAGGAGTCCGAACACGTTTTAGATATTAGAGACAGTTATTTCTGTGTATGACTGCCATTTAGAAAGCCGATGTGAATTTAAAATTTGTAAAATTCTTATTAAGTCATTTCCCAGAAGGCATGCTATGTGTCTGGGCCAGATTCTAAGGTAATGGGAAGGTAGGCACACAATAAGGTGTCTAGAAACCACAAGGGCTTAATTGTGCTCCTGTGTGCAGCTAAAGGCCCATTCAGCAGGACATTATCAGTAACGTTAGTTCCCAAGCTCACCTCCGTTACAAAAGCCATCTCACTGGGACAAACAACAATGCCTCAATAGATTGCAGAATTCTTAGTGGGGTGCTTGAGTGTCTGTGCAAACAGGGGGTGAGACCACATCAAAGTGCTCAGAGAGAAAACCGCAGGGCCCTGAGGAAAACATCTGGAAGCTCCCCTGGGCCCTGCCAAACAGGGGAGCTGGTCTCTTCACACCTTCTTGTCATCCACACCTACTGCACGGACCCCAGCATCTTGGGATTTTATTGTTGTGGTGGTTGTTGTTATTGTTATTCTAAGTAAAAAACCTTGGCCACGGCACTTTCTCTGACTTTGGCAGGCAGCAGTAGGGATAGGCACCCAGAAAGTGGAGTGTAATGTTCCAGGGACTCGGGGTACAACAAGGACTATTTGCACAAGTACTTGGTATGGGTGTGTGGGCTGTTTCCAGTACTTGGCAATAACAAACACTAAAGAATGAGCCAAATAAATGGGAAAATAAATCATGCATTTAAAACTACCTTTCAATTTCCAACAGTTTATTGTGTGGGAATTTATAAGACCTCTAACAGCTAACACTCCTAAATCATGCAATAAATAAAACTATTCTTATACGTTGCAAACTAGGAAAAATGCAGTGAAATCATGCCTAATAAAAAAAAAAATCATTATCAAATGGATGAGGACTTTAAGTTCCAGCCAGCATAAACTTAAATTATAGTCTTCTAAAAAAGGCAGAGATCAAATTCAAAGCTGTGTCTTATCATGTCTAAGCCAGTAAATATTTTCAGAACGCCGAAACTGCCTCCTAATTTGGAGTGGCTTCTGAAGGTGACATTTGACTTGACTGTGTCTGTCCAAAGTTTACTGATTTTTACAGACATAGAAGTCTCACAACACGGGGCTGCCTTCCATACAAAGTAACAGAGTCCAATTTACTGACGCTCATAGATGACCTGACCCTGTTACAACCAGTCCTCCGTGTTGACGTCTGAAAGTTGTAAATGCGTGCCAAGGTTCACATCTGCTTATTCCTATAAAAATAGGTAAAGCTGCTCTGTTTATCTTTCAGTGTTTCCAACCAACATCCTTGCGTGTACCCCGGCCCAGTTTATTCTGCCAGTGGTACCTCTAAATGTCCGGCCAGAAACCTGGGACTAGTCCTGGATTCCTTTATTTGCTTTCATGAATTAATCAGGGGTGCCATTAAAAAAATAATAATGTATGCTGAGTCACTAACACAACACAAACTTGTTTCTCTCACAGTTCTATTGTCTACATGCCCCAAAGTTGACAAGAGGGCACGTTAACTCTAAGCCCTGTTTCCTTGGTCTGCAGGTGGCAAACAGCAGATCTTTCTCTGGTCTTCCTCTGAATGTTTCTCTGTCTGACTCTCCTCCACCCACCGATGCTGCACGTGTCGGGTGGTGACATACTCCAAGACTCATTTCCCCTAAGTACCTCCTTTGAGATGCAATCTCCAGATAGTCCAAGCTACTGGGGATCACGATTCCACACACACAAAAAATTGAATACAATTCATTGCACCATACCTCACCAGGTGACAGTATCAGAAAGGCTTTTCCCTTTTTTTCTACCTCCACAGACTGTCCTGCGCCAAACTGCCATTCACCACTGATCTCTCTCCAAGGCCTTCCAAATAGCCTCATCGGTCCCATTCTTACACCCTCAAATTCTATTTTTGCATGTAGCAGGGACACTGATAATTCACAACCACGAATAAGATCTGGTTGCCTCTGTGCTTAAATCCCTGCAGTGGTTAATCATTGCAATGAAAAGAAAACATAAAACCACACCACATTCTATAAAATCCTATTCTACCCTTTGACCTCGTTTCATAACTTTCCCTCCCTCTGTATTCCTGTAACTCTGCTCCTTCAAACTAAAACTCCTTCCCACTGAGAACAGTTAGATTTGTCCACTCTCTTCCACTTTAACTGAAATGTACCATTGCAAGACCTTAACAGAGTTCACACTTTTCTTATGTTCAGACCTCAGGTTACGTAAGACAACCTCAGAAAGATAACACGCCCCATAGCTACCCAACTTACACTCTTTAAATCACAATTTAAAGGTGATAGTAAACTACATTTGATTTAGTTTAAATTTAAATCACAACTTACACTTTTAAATGATCTTTTTAAAAATTTTCTGGACCTGTTGCCATGGCTAAGTCCTTGCCTTAAATGCTCTGAGATCCCATATGGATGCCAGTTCTTTTGTTGTTGTTGCACAATTTATTATTTTTTTATTATATTTTTGACAATCATTGACAATCATTAATAAGGGTACAAAGGCTCGATGGCTATAAGAAAGTGGGTAAGACTATTGTTTTCATATTGCTTCCTTCATGTTTAAAAGGGGTATTAACGGAGAAGGCCCACTCAATTTCCCACCCTTCCCAGGTCCCAGTGGTTTTGGTAGTTCACCTGTTATGAATCGCTGCCTATATTGCTACTCCAAGCATGGTGAGGTCTTTGAAGAATCCACTGGTTGACATGGTCCATCATAGAGTCTCTGTTTGCCCTGTATTTCAACTGTGAACATATAGCTGAGAGGGTTGACTGACCTGTTCTGTCTTCTGTCTTTTCTTGGTTAGGGTTCTTAGTTTGGCAGTTCGATTGGGGAGATCCCCAAAGAAACTTTGTCTGAAGTGTTCCCAAACCAGATTCTTGTATATACTAGCAAGCACAGGGCCTGGCACAGTGCAATCACTGGGTTGGTTCTGTTTTCAGTCCCAACTTCCACTGGAACCAATGGGTGTTGCAGTCCAGCCTGGTTCTGCCCAGCACACAACCGACCCTCGCATAAACCAGTAGGAGCTGCAGCCTAGTTGGAGCGACACACAATAACCCCCACCAGGCCTGTTGCCTACCCTGGTTTGCCAGTATGTGTAGCAGACTAGTCCAGTCTGTCCCACATCCCATTTGGCTCTCATACATGTCAATGGGTATTAAAGCTTTATTCCCTCTAACCAGCGCTACTATGCAGCCCACACAGATGCTGTTGGGTGTCTGTCTAGCCACCCCAGCCTCTGTCCTAGTTTTCATGCCCTCCCATGAAAGTGGTAACCCAAGAGGGAAGAGCCCACTATTTTCCTCCCAGGCCTCTCCCACTTCCAGATTATGCACTCTCCAGATAGTTCTGTGGTTTGACTTGACAGAATTAGCCCCCAATGCCAGCATCTGTCAGCTGATGCTGTGGCTAAGCCAAAACAACCCTCACCCACTCTAATTTTGTTTGCACCAATAGGAATAATCAGCCCAGCCTGGCTTTTCCCTGATCTAGTCCACATGAGGCGCACAGGTGTTGTAGCCCTGCTTAGTCCAGTCTGCCCCCAACCCAGCTCATGCTCTCCAGCGGGAGTAGCTATCCAGCAAGGGAACCCACATTTCCCCCTTGCTAGCTCCACTCCTCCCTTCCTGGTTCTCATGCGTCCTGGTTGGGCACTGCGGTCACATCTGGTACAGGCAACCTCACCTTGGCATTCAACATTGTGCACTAGTTTTTGTTGCGACTGAACCTGGCTCGACCCACAGTGTTCTGGTGCTTGGATTTGCCAGTGGATGATGTGAACAGATTCAGCCTAGTCTGCCCCTGATCCATGCCCATGGGTAACTTTCCATGGCCTGTTCTGGGCTGTTTCCTATCATGTTTCTTGCGCTTACCTGCCGGGTCTGTGTCTTGCCAGAGGAGTTGGTTATGGAGAACCAGAGGGTTATGGAGTCTGGCCCAGCTCAGTGCATCCAATTCCAGCCCACACTTGTGCCAATGGAGACTACAACCATTTCCCGATCAGAACGCAGCCCCAGTTCCAGCCTAAGTGCTCCTTGGGAACCTCAACCCAGCTAGGGTTGTCCTCTTAGCTCCCCAACTGGGCCTGTTCCATGCCTGATCACGTGCATGCCAGTGGTTGCTCTGACTCAGCTTGCCTCAGCCCCTCACCTGTCCCAACCTCTGCCTTAAACACTGTGGCTTAGCATTCCTGGCTCACACAGACCAGTAGGTACATGAGCCAAGCTCGGCATGACCTGTGCTCCATCCTGGTCTTTGGTTTCACTTGTGGATTAAGGTTTGCTCAGTCCTGCCCTGTCCATCCTGTTCCATTACCAATTGACACATTAGCCAGCTGTTGGAGCTACTTTTCCCAGCTCGTCGACCCCCAGGCCTGGACCATATGTTCACCAGCAGGAGCTATGACTCGCCAAGGGAGTTTCCTAAGTTTCTCCACTTAATCCGCTCCCAGACCCAGTTCTCATACATGCCATTGGGTTTAGGCCAGGTTCTGGCGAAGTCAGGCCTTCGATTTGGCCTTGAATGACCTGGTGAACATTGCAGTCTGGCCCACCCCACACCCTATTAAGGATGCACATTTGGGGGCTGCTGCCTTGACCAGTCCAGACTGTTGGGGGTTCCTTTACCTGTGGTTGATGGCAGGCTCTTTGGTCACACCTAGCTTATTCCATCACCACCTCAACTTTTGAGCTAACCAGTGGGGCTAGAATTTCCACAGGGTTTGGCCTTTACATCCCCTATGGCATTGACTCCCCCCTCCCCCCCGATATGGTTCTTGAGTGGTAGTTAATGTAATGGCCCTGCTTAATGTGACCCTTCTCCTGATCCATCATCATGTCAGGTAACAGGATATGATTCTGCTGGACAAGCCCTGAGCCATAGCTTTTGCATGGACTGATATTTAGTGGTCAGCATTGTTCAGCGATTACAGGCTCTACAAAGGAAGAGCTACTGTCTTTAGGACTGATTCACCTCCTAGAAGCATAGTAACTATGCTTAGAACCTAGAACTACCTAAGCAGCGATTCAAAGAAACAAAACCCCAGAGGTCCAGGACAGGTAGCCAGCAGGCAGAGCTTGGTGCCAAATGGCACACTGGCTGTCTGGGGACAGCTCACCATGTGCACATGGTGGCTGTCATCTGGGATCCAGGCATGAGACGCCCTGTCCTGAGACCTACCAGCAGCCGGGAGGCTGCTGGAAGTTTAAACTCCCAGGCCCAAGGTCGCGCCCCTCCCCAATCCCATTCACAGCCCAATGAGGGCAGCAGGTGGGCCATGGACCTGCCCAGTCACGGAGACCTCGCCCCTCAGTATACTCACCCTGAAGGGAGCAGCCCCTGGAGCCCAGGCAGGCCCGGGGACAGCTCACCATGTGCTCGTGGTTGCTGTCATCTGGGATCCAGGCATGAGATGTCCTGTCCTGAGACCCCTGGATGCCAGTTCTAATCCCGGCCACCCTGCTTCCCATCCAGCTCCCTGCTGGTGGCTTGGGAAAGCGGTCCAGGATGGTCCAAGGCCTTGGGACCTTGCACCCGCATGGGAGACCCATAGGAGGATCTGGGTTCTTTGCTTCGGAAAGGCTTAGCTTGAGCCGTTGCAGTCATTTGGGGAGTGAATCATTGGACGAAAGATATTTTGCTGTCACTCCTCCTCCTCTCTGTATATCTGACTTTGCAATAAAATTAAGTAAATCTTTAAAAAAAATTCTGACTTGGTATTCTTTTATTCATATGTTTTGCTCACCATTTCTTATCTATTCCTTCATTTTTCATCTGCAACTGGAATATGAAAATGAATTCTGCCTATTTTATTATCCGCTGCACCTAAACAGGAAGGGTGAAAGCTTCAGGCTGTATCCCATCACAAGCATGATCCTAGGCCAGTCAGAGGGGAATGAAATGAGCAGACAATTCTGGCCCACTTCCCTCCAGACAAATTGACACCTGCTCCAGCTCATCCACACTCAGCCCCCGTCCCTGATCTGTAGTTGGCTGAGGCTGCAAAACTTGTAGACCTAGCAGAAAGGCCCTCCCAATCTTACCCCGAAAAACCTGCTTGGTCTGCAAGAGAAGCCCTGGGGGCCTGTGACTGAGGGCCCCTCTTCAGGTTTATTCTAGGATCAATCTCCCCCAGTGTTTGAGGTGCTGCACCGACTATGGCACAGCAAGAGACAGCGGGCAACTGTCCATGTGTGCATGCCTCTTCCGCTTTCTGGCCCTGTTCTGATAAAGTCAGAAAGAGTCAGTCATGAGGACATTAAAACTCAAATCCTAATCGTCTCCCCAGGTCCCGCCTCCGACGCTTCAGTGGATGAACTCGTTGCCCTCTTACTACTTCGCAATGAGGGTAAATTTCAACACGTGAATCTTTAGAAGCACACTTAAATCATAACACATTTTAACTTATCTTATGCTTCTTAATACGTTTACATTTAAACACATTTTAGCTTGTTCCTTTTAAGTTTTTGTATTCCATATACTGAAGATTGAATTCAAATAATTGAATTTTGATTTATGATACATCCTTGACATAACATTATACATACCTTACATTCTGCTTAGTTTTTCCAATCACCACGGAATAGACTGAGTGCTGGTGTTCCCCTACAGGCCACATACTGATCCCGATGTGATCATGTTTGGAGACGTGTCCCTTAAGTAAGTTCTTTGATCATTAGAGTAAGGCCTCTTGAATGGATAAGTGTCCTTATGAAAAAGGCCACAAACCTGGCTAACGCAGAGGACTTTGCATAAATCAGGAAGAGGCCTCTCCAAACCCTGTTGGCACATGATCTCAGATCCCAACTTCCAGAGCAGCAATACATCTGAAGCTACTGACTTTATGCTCATGTGATAGACAGCCAAGTTGTGTCTTGAGGATATTATGTTTAAGCTATTTTAGTGTTGATGGTCACACATGGAAGGAACCCTGTGTTATTTGGCAAATCTACTGGCTGCAAAAAATCACAGCTGCATGGTTATAGTGCTTACCTCTTAACATTACCTTTAAGCAAATACCATTATCCTGGATTTATAGGATACTGTAATACTCTCCAGTTGCTTTTGTATTTATCATGCTCCTTTCATGAATAGCAACAAGCTTCTCAGGACTTTCTCCAGAAACACATTACAGACAAAGAAATAAGCACATCACACAGAGGCAGTGCAAGAGCCTTGGAACTTTCAGTTCCCTGGTAGGGTAAGGCACAGGAAACAAGCATGTAGAGAGCGAGCCAGAAAATCTTTTCTCTGTTGACAGTTCCCTTGGGCTAAGACATTATTGAACAGGAGGGTGTGAATGGGCAGTGGGCATGCTGGCTAGTACGAGTTCTGCATCTCAGAGTGTTCAGGTTCAACTTCTGGCTCCACTGTTGATGCAAGCTTCCTGCTCATGCAGACCCTGCGAAGCAGCAGTGATGGCTCAAGGGGATCAGTTCCGATCACCTGTATGAGAGATCCAGGTCGAGTCCCAGCTCTCTGATTTTGACATGACCTTGCCCTGGCCGCTGCCAATATTTGAGAGGCGATTCAAAAGTTGAGAGATCTTTGTCATTCTCTCTCTGTGTCTGTATCTCTCAAATTGAGGAAAGATAGATGAAATAAGATGATAGTTAGACAAGATGATAGATTTTAAAGCAGTATTCAGCAAAGTAGATTCTGTCTCCTGCGATGTTTCCTGCATTGCTCAAATCCTTCCTGCAGACTCATGTGTCAACAGGATTCCTGACTCCTTTTCACAGACCCTGTTACCAGTCTGCAGATTTAACTGCACTTTCTAAAGACCTGAAAATAAAGAGCTTTCTATGTTGGAAACATAAGCTGATCGGGATAATTTACCATCTGTGATCACTGAAAGGATTAAGTTGGGACATAAGCCACAGGAAAACCTATAGCCTCCGTTGTTACATAACTCTATGTTTATCTGACAAATAGAGTGCAATTCTGTGTTGAGCCTAAGACACAGACATGTCCAAAAACAAGGCATTCCTATTTCTGTAAAACTAGGAGGGCAACGAGGTTTACCTTGAGGTTATCCACTTTCATTTTCCACCTTCGTGCTCCTTAGAGGATGAAGAGTCTTCAAAAAATTCACAGAAATTAATGCTATTAAACCATGTTTGGATTTCAAAATTATTTTTGCATCCAAATTAATATTTAAATTCCCTTTCCCGTGAACTTTTAGAAATACTTTGTACTTTCTACATCATTCAAATTTTCGTGGCTTTCACATTTCTGCTGTATTCAAGATCGTAACCTACAATCTGTAACTCATTGCCAATAAGGATGATTGAAAATCTCACCTATTTAGGAGAAAAATATTTAAATATTTCCCAAATGTGGATGATATGCCAAATCTTAATATATGGGAAACTGGTATCTGAACTAATATTGGTGTGGAAGGGAAGAATGTCCAAAATCATACAGGTTACAAGTTTATGTAACTAGCCTACTCGTCCACATCATATAAAGGGGACCTATGGTCAAAATTCCAATGTCCAACTTGATTAAACTCATATACGATATCCACAGGAGTAAAAAGCTGCTATGTGACTTCATTTCCAGGTCACAGCAATAGTGGTGACAAGGTGATAAGTTCCTAGGTCATAGCAGTAGTCAACATCTTGCAGATGGTTCCAGAACAAACTTGTGATAATAAACGCTCTACCTATGACCCTCTTAAAAAGAAAACCAGCTCCAACTGAAGAGGCGGGACTAGCTCTAATGACCAGATATGACACGACAATTTCCCACTCAAGTGTCCTGAGAGTCAGAATAGGGAACCAGGCCTAACTGAAAGCACGGAGGGTAAATGCAGGTGTCAGAGAACGTACGAGTCCTCCAAGGATAAAGTCCTTCAAGAAGCAGCGTGTGAAAAGCTTATTAGGAGATAACCCGTGAAAGAGAGTAGGAAATATGCTAAAAAAACACAGTGATACAAGACAGAGCACTAGCAAGTGGGGGAGGGGCCGGAGGAAGTTGGATGGAAGTATCCCAGACTTCCAAATGATCTAGGAAAGGTTTTCCATCATCATTGCTGAGATGTAAGTGCAAATTTCAGTATCAGAGGAGTCCTGTGTTTGTAAGGAATAGGCCTGCTTAGCATCGTGGCTCTATTCCATCACTGACTTGGAGTAGCCTGAACAAGCATGGCCTCAATAGTTCGTGGGCAACAACAGTGAACAGGTTGAATCCTTGGTCAATTGTGCAATCTGTAATGGAAGATCTGCGCATTCTCAAATCCACCAAAAGGGGGCAGTCCAGTAACTTATTGAGCGGGCATATGCATGGCTCACAGCTGATATCCAATTGCCCAAAAGAACTGATTCTGGACTCTAGCTGGCTAGAACACCCTTCTGCCCAGGTGTATGTTTGCTCAGGAAACTGGGGGCTTCAAAATCAACAGAATGAAATTGGTCCGTGTGAAGGTGAACGAGTGCAATGATACAAAAATGCTGTTAGCAACTTCAATTCTGCATTTCAAGTTTACCTCGGTTAGTGAGGGTACCTGAACAAGAATTCTAGTTAAACCTTTGAGGATAAAGATGGTAACATCATGATTAATTTTCACTCTCACAGATGGCAGGACTTCTTTCAGGATGCTGTGATGTTCCTCCAAGGCCTTCTCCAGCCTTCCCTTCAGAGGGCAGAGTCATGCAGCACTTTCATCTGCTTCTTTCTCAGACCTTCACTTTCCTGGGTGTTTTCCCATTCCCAGACTTAGTATTTCAGCCTCATCTCCCCGTTGCTCTGGTCTACCCTCTCCACTTACCATCTACAAAGTTACATAGAGCCTTTAGCTTCTCTCTACCTTTTAATTGTTATTGCAAGCTAAGTCTACGCATGCTTACTTAATAGATGATCCAGAAAAGGCCTTCAACCAGCCAGCTCTGTTTTAAGTTCCCGGTCAGACTCCATCCTGTATGTTAACTCTCACATCCATCTTCCAGAAACAAGCCTATAATACCATTACTCCTGGTCAAATTCTTTTCTGGGTTCTTCTTTCTTCATTCAAAGCACACAGAAAGTGCTTCCCAATACGGCTCGACTTGAATCCCCAGCCTTACTTACACTAATATTCCCCCAAAGTTACTTACAGTTGGTTACCTAGATAAGCCCTCCTTCATTTGCGTATTTATGGTTAGTTTCCTGACTCGAACCCAGGCATTTTTAAAGATTTATTTATTTTATTTTTTATTGGAAAGGCAGATATACAGAGAGGAGAGACAGAGAGGAAGATCTTCCGTCCGGTGATTCACTCCCCAAGTGAGCACAACGGCCGATGCTATGCCGATCTGAAGCCAGGAGTCTCTTCCGGGTCTCCCACGCAGGTGCAGTGTCCCAAAGCTTTGGGCTGTCCTTGACTGCTTTCCCAGACCACAAGCAGGGAGCTAGATGGGAAGTGGAGCTGCTGGGATTAGAACCGGCGCCCATATGAGATCCTGGGCGTGCAAGGCCAGGACCTTAACCATTGCGCCATCGTGCCGGGCCCCAGGCATTTTAAAATATTACCTGAAATGTAAACTCTCTTCTCCTGGTGAAACTTTGGGCTTTTTTCTCCTAGAACATGCTGAGACTAACTCTGGTCAAAAGTGATGTCTCAACAGCAACAAAGAGTGAAGTCAGTATTGGGGAGAACAGGCAGGCTTCTGTTAAGCAAATATCCCCAGTCAGGCTATTATAGAATCTTCCAGAAAATAGTTAGTGAACTGATTCTACTGAAAAAAAAAAAAAGTCAAAGTGATTCAAAGGTTTAAGATTCTCAGCTTCAGGGAGAAATGTAAGAGGTTGAGTGTCTGACATCATGCTATCATTCTGAAATCTGAAGCACTAGCTCTTTGAACTTTTCAGGAACATTTGTCCTGATGTGAGGGAGATAAGAAGCCTTCCGCGGCCCGACACAGGAGCATTTGGTCTCTCTGGCCTGACTTGAATGGGATCTGATGCCCTGAGCCTGTCTTTGGGGGTGTGTTTCACTGTGTTTATCAACAGCCATTCATCCTTTGAGCTCTTGTTCCTCACTGTTGTCAGACTCCGCCACTTGGTCTCCAGAGAGACATGTCGTTAGCAGGGGCTTTCTGATGATCAAAAACAGATGCTAATATGGCTAATCACGATGCCAACACAGGCAAGAGTTACCAGAATCCAATTCAGAGTTTTCAAGGAGCTCAACAGTACACTCAAATCCAAGGACATGAACAAAATCATTTTTCAATCTCAACTTCTTCAAAGATCCTAACATGAAAAGGAAACCTCGTATACAGAGCTTAATACTAAAGAGGAGTTTTAAATGTCAAAAACAAAACATGAAATGTCACAGAGGAGGTCATTGCTAAGCTACCACTCCCAGGTCTAAAGAGACAAAAGAATAGTTAGACGGAATTAGGACAACAGAGCGAACCAGCAAACCTAGGCCCTCACTCCTGGACCTCACAGCTGGCTGGGTCTAGTGTATCTGAAACAGCACAAAGATACTGGTTTCAGGATATTACAACAACTGGAAAACTGTAATTGGCTACAGATAAACATGCCCCAGGCTGAAGACATTTTGTTCTAGGGACACTAACAGAAAGAGGAAGCAATTAGAAATGAGCAAGTTTGTTCTTTTCCAGGATTTTTGATTCCCCAGAGAAGGGAACGTTTATAATAAGAAAATGAAGTTTACAGTTGCACCAGCATGAAGTGGAACATAAAAGGACAGGTTTGAAATAGGAGGAAAATCATTGACATTCTATAGACTCATTTCAAATGCCACCTTTATTCACTCCTTTACAGATATGTCGTATTGTGCAAATCAACATAGCTACAATTTCCTTTCAGTGTCACGTCTCTCTCTCTCTCTTTCTCTCTCTCTGTCCCTCTCCCTGTGCGTGTGTAAATATGATCATATGGGTCAGTAAATGCATTTAACTAAATAAATTGTTGGTCTAGGGAAATTAGGTTTGAATGATACCCAGAAATTTAAAAACTGGAATACAGTATTTTATTTATGAAAATAGAAGAAAATGTCTTCTTTCAGGATGATGAACATAATTTCAAACATAGAAAAGTTCCCCCAAATTAATTTATCGCCTTTCTGGGATCCTCTGTCCGACCATATCAAAAGGGAACATGTGCCAAAATACCACAAGTTGAAGTGGATCCAAAACCCAAATCCAGTTTCCACAAATGTAGAGAATGTGCTTTGTAACATGTACTGATGCCAAAAAAAATTTATTTGGCATCCACTTGCCTGCAAAAACAAGCATATTGTATTCAAAACAAAGAAAGAGTGTTTCAAGCATTTCTGTGACAGGGATAAACTCTTCCAAATCCTGGGGTGACAAAGAATGTCAAGAGACCCAGCAAACAAATTTCATCATGGTTCTATATTATTGATAAGAAGATACTTAGTGGATGGTGTGATGTCAGTTTTCCATACTTATTTCCTCACAGTGACGTCAATTGTATGAAGCACCGAATAAAACAATAGCTTCACAAGAACTTTGGAATCCAGGTGAGATGGTGCAGTACCTGGAAAAAGCACTAAAATAAGAAGAGATGCACTGAGGTTGGAAGCAAGGACATTTTCACATGACTTACATCATCCTTTCCCAAGCCCGGGCATGATAGGATTGAGACAGTCTCTGCAGAGGGAAGAAGAAAAAAGTGAGACTCCAGGTTTACCTTGGACCCAGACCAGGAGCATGGTGGGTGCCGTATACTCAGGCTTTAGACCCATCCCAGTAACCAGGCTGGCACCACAGGAAAGACCCAGGCCTGTTCCAGCAGTCTAAGGATGCGTATAGGACCCCAGGCGCCAGCCCTCTGCTATGGACACAGAACCAGTCTGACCAGCACAAATGTAGAAGCAGACCTGTTTCATCAACTCATGCTCCAGACTGCTTAGGTCTAGGGCCAGGTCAGAAGTCCTGGCGACCTTAGGCTTGGGTCCCCGCAGTTCCAGTAAGCTCTTACGTACACAGGTTTCAAGTACCTGTAAGACCACCTCTGGGACAAGGACATCAGATCTGCGCATGTGGAAACAGCTTCAGGCCTGGCCCAGGTTACTGAGGCTGCAGGCCTTCCCCTGTGGCTCCAGGTCCCAAGCTGATCTCTGTGGCTCCAGGTCCGGGACTTACCCCTGGGATAAAGCAAGCTCTAGGTCATGTAAGAACTGAAGCAGAGAACACCATGGAGCCTGCGTGACAGCCCAACCAAAACCCAACCACAGCCAGACCAGAAGGACTTAAAAACAGAGCCTTACTTCTTAAAAGGCACAGACGTGAATACAAAGTCACAGACTCACAAATAACCTGGTAAATGTGACAAAACTAACGATGAAAAACTGTCCATGCGGAAACAGAGTGATGAGATGATGGAGAAAGCTTAGATGCTTGTCTTGAGGGCCAGTGAGCTAAAATAAAAAGCTGATAGCCAAGTCAATCATACCAGGGAAAGAAAATAGAAATAGAATAGCATAGAAATAACAATAGAAGTTCAATAAAGATGAGGAAACCACAGAGCATATCCACAGAGAAATCCTGCAGCTGGTGGACACAAGTACAGCACTCAAACATCACATCAAGTTCAAGAGCAGCCTGGATGAAGCAGAGAAAAGAATCCACAGACTGCCAGACAAATCATTTGAAACTGAAAAAAAAAAAAAGTGATTAGAAAAACTGAAGTTTTGCTGGGCAAATAAAACACCCTAGAGTGAATCAACTTAAGCATTATGAGAGTCCCCATGAAAAATGAGGAAATAGGAAGAACAGAAAGCTTATATAAAGAAATAAGGATTTTAAAATCTCCATAAATGTGAAGAAGGAAATAAATAGCTGCGTTAGTGAAGTTTAAAGAACAAAAAGATATCTCCAGAAACATATCATCAATGGGCCCGGCGGCGTGGCCTAGTGGCTAAAGTCCTCACCTTGAACACACCCAGGATTCCATATGGGCACCGGTTCTAATCCCAGCAGCCCCACTTCCCTTCCAGCTCCCTGCTTGTGGCCTGGGAAAGCAGTCAAGGATGGCCCTTGGGACCTTGGGACCCTGCACCTGCGTGGGAGACCCAGAAGAGGTTCCTGGTTCCCGGCTTCAGATTGGCATAGTACCAGCCGTTGTGGTCAATTGGGGAGTGAATCATCAGATGGAAGATCTTTCTCACTGTCTCTCCTCCTCTCTGTATATCTGACTTTCCGATAAAAATAAAATCTTAAAAAAAAAAAGAAAAAATATCATCAAAATACAAACTTATCGTACTTGGCATGCTTCCTTGTAGAATCCAACACACACACACACAGAGAGGAATAAATATTTCACTGGAGTGTTTGAGGAAGAGTATCAGAGTACGGTGGGTGTGTAGCAGAGAGTATGGGTTTATATGATGACCACATACAGTGGAGAACTCTCCACGCAGCATCTGCAACTCCATTTCTCAAGATTAACTCAACAATAAAGGGCTTTGCTCAATGCGAAGGGGTAAACAGGAGACCCCCTTCAGCGCCGCTCGCATCACACACCTGAACCATTTACCACCGGAAAACCCTGTGGCCTTTGCCCACCCTAACACCAGCATGGAAACCTGCCTGGTTAGCATGGTACCGCAAAGTCTTGCTAATATTGTCCTCTCCTCCTCCGGAGCTATTATTCTCTGCATGAAACCATCTTGGAATTCTGTCCACTTGAATCCCTGGGAAGTAAACAGGCAGTTATTTTCTAGCAGTGACAATGACTGACACAGTCCTGCCAATTATGCGCCCTCCCACTCTCCCAGGATGCACCTGGGTTTCTTGTTCTAAAAGGCTCAGGCTGCGGGGTCTCCCAGAAAAGAGACACTCAGGCCTACCCAGCCTTCCTGCTTCTCCGGAAGCAGCTGGCGGCCTGCATGTGTACCTGCAGCTTTACCACACAACTGAGAAACCATCCCCGAGTGGCCTGGACCCCTGAGGCTGCTGGACACAACCAAGTAGGTCTGCTCTCATGGCCTTGACCTCAGAATGCAAGCAGACAGCCTGTATTAAATGAATTGTTCCACAAAATCCCAGAGAATACTATCGGTCCCGCCCATCCACCTAGACTCCAGGAAGTTGTCAAGCAGCCTTCTTTGAATGGCTCTGACCACTTTCTGTCACCCCAATGGATCCAGCATGGTAGCCTAGCAGCTCAAGTCCTTGCTTTGCACGTGCCAGTTCTAATCCTGGGGGTCCCACTTCCCATCCAGCTCCCTGCTTGTGGCCTGGGACAGCAGTCGAGGACGGCCCAAAGCCTTGGGACCCTGCACCCGCGTGGGAGACCCAGAGGAAGCTTCAGGCTCCTGACTTCAGATCTGCTCAGCTCCTGCTTTTGCAGTCACTTGGGGAGTGAATCAGCAGACAGAAGATATTTCTTTGTGTCTCTCCTCCTCTCTGTATATCTGCCTTTCCAAGAAAAATAAATAAATCTTAAAAAAAGAAAATTCAGCCGAGAGTTGATCACTAAAAAAAAAAAAAAACAAAAACAAGATTCAAATCTTAAATCTGAACTAGTCAATAAATTAAATTTAAACTACATTTGAGAGGTGTTGTAATTTTTTCATCCCCTTTAAGTCACTTCCATGCGTGGTGCTACAAGCTTCCAGGGAGTGAAACAGCACATGGAAATTCTTTCTGCTTCTGTCTTCCTCTCTCTTTAATTAGAAAATAACAATTAATTAAGTAAAATACATTTGAGATTCTCATTTACTTTAGCAGGCATAAGAATTTCTGAATTTAAAATTTCTGAAAACGTTTAAAGAATGAGGAAATTCATCCAGGAGACAAGGGGCACTGGTAAGCAAGGAAACATCCACATTGCGGGTGTTTCGGAAGGAAAAAGCAACAGAAAAGTCAAAGGAAATTATTGCATTTCATAATTGCTGAAAGTTCGAGGACAAACAGGTCCACAGAGATGGAAGAACTCCTAATAGGCTTGATCAAAAGTAATCAACTGTGAGGCAAATGCACACCCAAACTGTTAAAAGATGAAGAGAATTCTGAGTAGATCAAAGATTAAAACAGCTAAAAATCTTCCCACTGAAAAGTTCTAGAACCGGATGTCTTCATAGCTAAGCAATACCAACGTTCGAGGAAGAATTGATAACAATCCTGTTTAAACTCTTCAAGAAACAAGGCAACAGAACAGTAAGAATTACATTCAAACTCACTTTACAAGGTCAATAGTCAGCTGAAAACAATGCCAGATGAAGAAAATTAGCCTATAAACCAGGATCTCTTGTGAACATAGTTGCAAGAATTTTCAGCAAAATACTACCCAAAGAAATTTACAACACACCAAAAAGAGCATAGAATGCATTTAACTCCAAGGTGGAAGGCTGGTTGCATACTCCTGTCTCTTAAACCCCCTTTCTCTTTCAATATTTCCTTAGTCATTGGCCATTGGTGTTAGTCTAGTTTTCAACAATCAAAATAGCACACCAGACACAGGTGAACCTTTTAAGTAAAATGGTTTATTTGATTCATGGTTTTGGAGGGTCAAGCACACGCTGCTGGCACCAGCTGAGTCCACTGGTGGCCTCTGTCTGCTGTGGTGCCTCAAGGAAGGAACGGTCTTGGGACAAAGGAATCAAATTCCACAACTGGATTCCAGAGAGAGACCGGAGGTTTGGCCTTAACAATCTTCTACGAGAGTTAGCCAAGTTCCCACAAGCCAGACCTCCTTCCATTTGCGGGCAATCCTTTGGTTTGCCTAAGGACCTTGTTCTAGGCCTTGCCTCTTAAGTGTTCCATAATACCTCCCTGGGGACCAGCCTCCCCTCATATGAAATGTCCTTGGCAGTGGAGTGGGGTGGGAGGAGTGGTTGATGGGGGTCAAAGTGACAGCATTCTGACCACAACAGCCATTCAGTGAAACCCTTGCAGAGACAGTGACTATTTGGGGTACGGCTGGGGCGTGCCCCTGCCCTCTGACATGCATTTTGTATCATGTCACCCTTCTCCTGCTCTTTCCCAGGTTTGCAGCTTTGTGCCCTGGAACTGACACTGCTTTTTCCAATCTCTGATCACATATTCCTTTTTCGTTTTTCAAGTTCTTACTCACTGATGCAACTGCAAATCTATTTCCAGTTCCTACCCGTAAAGAAAGTTTATCAGTCTCCTGGGGTTGAATAATCCTTTTTAAGCCAGTGTTATGGTACAAATCATGGCCAAAACTATGTTGTAATTGGCAATTTATGTGTCTCCCTCCCATCTGTATTTTCTAATTCAGTGACTGACAGCTAATAAATACTCACTACATCTTCATTTCTTACCCACTCCCCCCTTTTTTTTTTTGCTTCCCATAAGAAAAAGTAGCACAGTGTCCATAACCTACGGTGCTAGCTGGATGACCCTGCACAGGTTACTTGGAGTCTCAATTTTGCCTCTGTAATACGGGGAAAGTAGTATCTGCCTAAAAGCTCCTCATGAAAAGAAATTCAGCGAATGTAGACTACTGAGTAAGTGCCTCATACCCAGCAACTGCAGAGCCTATGGTGGTTGTTATTAGTGGTATTTACACGCACATACACACACTCATCCCTACTGTGGGACTCTGCATGAACTATATGAGATATGATGTCCCCAAGTTTGCTCCGGAACATTAGTTCCAAGAGGAACGCATTCCACCTACTTTTGTTGTCATTGTCATTGCAATATCTCAGTGACTGGCACAGATACATGGTCAATTTATGTTCATTAGCCACATCCCCGAAGTAATATTGTTTTTTCCATTCTCTCATTCCTATTTTATGAGACGGTAGAAAAACAGAGAGTCAGCAAGGTTTGCTGTTCTACTGAATTTGAACAATTTGGTTTCTTCATTACAATGTTGAGATGATAACAACACCAGCCTTACAGGATTGCTGGAAGATGGGAAATGCAAAGTGTTTACTTAGAAAATATCAGTGTTAGCCAAATGCTCATCAATCCTAATCTTCTTGGAACAATTGGCATGGATTATGCAGTGGAGAGCTGGACAGCCATGCTTGGACAGAGAACAACACGGAAATAATACAGTGGCCCTGGGAAGTCAGCGTGGAGGTGACTTCCAGCCAAAGGGAAAATATAAGAGCTCTAGAAATGGCCACTGTAATTCGTAATTTCTTCTTCAGTCGGCTTACTGGTTTTGTCTATGGAATAGTGCCCAGGGACACCTGAATGGCCACTGTAATTCCTAATTTCTTCTTCAGTCGGCTTACCGGGTTCATGTATGGAATAGTGCCCAGGGACACCTGAAGAGTGAGCTTGGGGCAGACACTATGTACCTAAGGAAGATAAAAGACATTGGGATAATTTGTCCCTATCTCTCTGAAAATACTGCCAGCTATAGGAACTCAGAGAGAGGCAAGAGACCCATAAGCCATGTCTGTCTGATTAACAGGAAATTACTTATAAAAGATTTTTGTTTGAAAAGCAGAGTGATAGCCAGAGAAGCAGAAAGGGAAGGAGAGAATAAATTCCATCCTGTAGTTCACTTCCCAAATGGCCAGGCTGCAAGCTAGGAGCCAGGATCTGCACTCAGGTCTTCCACATGGGTGGCAGGGTCCCAAGACCTTTCATAATTTCTAAGTGTATCATCAAGGAACTGGATCAGAAGTAGAGCAGTGAGATTCAGACCTGACACTCCGATATGTGATGCCAGCACAACAGTGACTACACAACAGTGGTCCTTGGATATCTTATTTTAGATATCACCCTGTTTTAATTATCATGAGGGTATCTGAGGGTATGTTTGAGTGTTTTAAGAAGAAAAGACTGGTGAAAGCAGTCGAGGAAGGCCCAAAGTCTTGGGACCCTGCACCTGCATGGGAGACCCAGAAGAGGTTCCTGGTTCCCGGCTTCGGATCAGCATAGTACCAGCCGTTGTGGTCACTTGGGGAGTGCATCATCGGATGGAAGATCTTCCTCTCTCTCTCTCCTCCTCTCTGTGTATCCACCTTTCCAATAAAAATAAATACATCTTAAAAGAAAAAAGAAGAAGAAGAAGAAGAAAAGATTGGTTTCTATTTAGCACTACATAACCAACGGGGTCAGACCACAATCTGGTGACATTTGATATCTTAGCCCTGAATTTCTGGGTTCCTTCCTGCATTACAAGAGCTATAAGCCTAAAAATTACAAAACATCCTTGTTGTGAGTACTTGATCGCAACCTTGAGGTTTGTTGGTGAATAGTTGGACCGCAAAGACGAATGGAAGCAGAGGCTGAATCTCTGTGACCATGTTGATGGACAAACACATGGCAATAGAGGCACTGACAGGCAACTGTGGTCACAGACACCTCCTCCCTCCTGTAGCATGATGCCAGCAGTGCTGTGCAAGCCTTCCCCACCAGTTTTGACCCTCCTGCCTTTCTCTAGTTAACAATCACCCAATATTATTACCTTGCTTCATAAAATAGAACGACTTGTACTTCGTGAAATAGTGAGATAGTTAAATGAACATTAATTCTAGCATGCTGTTTAATGTGGACAAATCTTCTTTGAGGAACGAAGCTTATAGTCAGTCATCAGGTCACCAAACATGCAGTCCTCCAATACCTCTTGTGCCTTGTCTCTATTCCATTTCCCTGACACCGCTGCATTTATGTCCTTCGCATCTCTGGCCCGGCCTATTCAAACAACTTTCTGGATTCTGGTCTGCTTGATTTTATTCACTATCTAGTTTCCGTGTCAGTGTCGTCTTGTCTGATCTTGTGGCTTCCTTGCTCAAAATTCTTGAATGGAACACAGTAACCCACAGGAACGAACCGGACCTTTGAGTTTGACACTCGCATATCCTTTATAAGCAGTACCCCGTATGTTTAGCTCATCTTCTCTTCCCACCAATTTATGATCCTGCAGCACCGCACTAATTGTTTTCTTTCTGTGCATTCATACTTATTTCTCTTTGCCTTTTTTGTGCTTATTTCTTCTTGACTATATGACAAGCATTTATTCTTTCTTGAAGTCTCAGTCCTCTCTTCACTCGCTCTGAAAGCCACTTTTATCCCTCTCCCAGGAGGATTTAGATGTTCTTGCCCAGGCCTTGCTGTACGCTACTGTCAAACAGCCATATGATGCTCACCAGGCCTGTCTCCATTGGAGAGCATGCGTCCCAGTAGAAAGCACAGGGTCTTCTAGTTTTTGAACTCCCTTAAAAGATGATAATAATGTGTGATATAAGGAAAGATTCAATGAAAGAAAAGAAACGGGGAGGCAGGAATGGAATGAAATAGAAGCAGGAAGGGCAAGTGTGGAAGTGAGAAAGAGCCAGAGATAAGGTTCAATGATGTCACAAATCTCTCCTCTCACCTGGCTTTACAAAGACGACTCTTCTTTGAGGGTGAGCCCAGCCTCTTGGATCAGGCTCTTTTTGCTTTCCAGAAAATTGGGCCATTTTTTTCTCTGTTGACACAACAAGATATTTTCTTACAGCCCAGGTGCAAAGCCTTTGTTTGCATATTCTATAATTCCAGATCAAAAATAAATAAAACAATCCCTGTTCCCATAATCTCCCAGGGGTTTCACGTTACAGATCTGGTAACCATACCAGTCAGTATTTTATTGTGGAACCAGGAACCCAATCTCACCTAGCCCCATGTTTTCTCTTCTTACTCACGTCATCCCTTTCCTTGTTCTCTTATTGCTACCATACTTAGGCCTTCTTGTCCGCATTTTATACTGGGGACATCA
Organism: Ochotona curzoniae; assembly: GCF_017591425.1. Classification (NCBI taxonomy): domain Eukaryota; kingdom Metazoa; phylum Chordata; class Mammalia; order Lagomorpha; family Ochotonidae; genus Ochotona; species Ochotona curzoniae. Next base: position 1,500,781 of record NW_024466327.1, read on the forward strand.
TGGAAGAGGGAAGTTTCGATTAAAATAATGACTCCTCTCCTTTCTCATTTTTTTATAATACAACGACATTGTCAGCAGCCTTTATCTACCAAATTTAGAGAACTGACAACAAGGTGTTTCATGAAAAGGTAAGAACTTACAAAGTCGAGAATTCAAAGTAAGAAAAGGTAAGTTGGTACAATGGATGTCAGGTAGAAAGCTTGACTTCTAGTTTTCAGGCTAAGACCTTGACGAAAGAATTTCTTTTTTCATCTTGTCTTCCCTTCTCCTCCTCCTCCTTCATTCATTTATTGAGTTCCAAAGCTTTATTTGCATTGAGAACATTTGATTCATGTTTCTCAAGATCTTTTCAGCTGCATTTACTGAGTGTTATTTGGGGGCCACTAAACAATCAAGAGGAAAAGTCAGATTTAATGTGAGTATTTTTAAAATTTCATAAAAAATATAATTAAAAGGCAAGTTCATCTTGTTGCAAAAAGCTTTCTGGTACACGTAGTTTTGCGCAATATGCATTTTTCCATTAACTTCTTGAATATGTTTCAGGTCATATCTTAGCAAGAGTGATACAATAATGAGTATAATCTATTAACATCTCTCTGTTGTCTTGTATTGAGGTAAATATCCCAAAAACATCAACATAAACTGGTAATTTCTATTGGAAACCTTAAGCATTACAGGACGTTCTTTTTTTTGTTAAGATTTATTTTTATTATTTTTTTATTGGAAAGGCGGATATACAGAGAGGAGGAGAGACAGAGAGGAAGATCTTCCATCCGATGATTCACTCTCCCAGTGCAACAGCCGATGCTATGCCCATCCGAAGCCAGGAGCCTCCTCTTCCGGTCTCCCACACGGGTGCAGGGTCCCAAAGCCTTGGTCTGTCCTCTCCCGGGCCACAGGCAGGGAGCTGGAAGGGAAGTGGGACTGCCGGGGATAGAACCGGCGCACATATGGGATCCCGGGCATGCAAGGTGAGGACCTTAACCATTGCGCCACCACACCAGGCCCATTACAGGACATTCTTAAAGAAGCTTTCTCCAGATTTCCCAACTGGGGACTATGGGGAAGCGAGTTGCCATCGTCGGCGCTGCTGTCGGTGGCTTGGCTGCCATACGGTGCTGTCTGGAGCAGGGGCTACAGCCCACCTGTTGTGAAAGAAGTGATGATGTTGGAGGCCTGTGGAAGTTCTCGGTGAGGGACACATCCCTGGGCATCAGTGGAGGGAGGGATGGGATCTGAAGTAACTCAGATCTGATTAGTTCTAACTCCAGCTCTGGAAGCAGGTCGGAAGAAAGCTCCAACTCTGAAAGTTAAAATTTTTGCCTCCCCTGTGATACTCATGTCTGACCACTCAAAGCAACCTTACACCAGGTGGGCTTGGATTAAAATGGGATCGCTTCAGCCCATCTAGCATTATCACCTGCACTGTGGAGCTAGAATTCTGTCTTTTTTGGTAAACAAACCTAGACTGAGGTCCTTAGATCACAAGGGTTTAATTAGACACTCAGACGTTTGGCTTGCTAAGCAGATAGATTTTAGGCAAGCTGCTTTGTTTTATTTTTATTTTTTTTTTTTTGTTCTCAAACTCCAATCCCCATTCGTCAAATGTAAAGGTTAATATTTTACTTACCTCTAATGTGCCTTTCAGGATTAACAAGCTACAATTCCATTATTAATGCATGTCTTCTGGGTAGGCATAAAATGTAAATCATTGTGTGTTTAGCTATTAAATTGTTTATCAGCGCCTTATCCAGAGGGGAAATTAGATGTCTTTGTCAGTTGGCTTATGGTTCTATCAATAACAGAAGCAGGAAATATTCATGTAAATACAATCTTTCAGTTTCAAAATACAGACTTGGGAAATTTCTAGCCTTTGCACCTTGAGGGTCCCAGTCATGGTAATAGGAGGAAGGTGCTGCAGACAAAGTTTGACAATGATTATAATCGCATCATTGATCTTGTGGCGATTGTCTGTCCTCTCTGGGCATCCTGCCCACCCTGCGCCAGCAGCTCCTCCAACAGAGGTTCAAGGCCAGCGTAAAACACTTCATATTCATTACAAACACATTCATCACAAAAGCCTTCTTTAAAAGAAATCTTCATATTTTTTTTTTGGTAATTTTAAAAGTGTTACATGAAATCTTTTCTTTCCCATTTAGAAATGGAGTTTTTTTGTTTTTGGGTTTTTTTGAATTATTTCCTTTGTTTACAAGGAAATGTGTGCAGTTTGCACCATATTATTGGTAACATTTAAATACCACTTGCACACATATTCTGTCAGAGTGTGTGCTAGGTACTAGCATGACAAACATATTGCATAATTATTTCTCATAAGATAGCTCCACCCCATTTGATGAAGTAAGCCGTAACATAAGCATTCACAATTCTTGAAAAGTAAATCAGCAAACACACATGTTATTGCGAGACCTGCACTGATATCATAAAGATGAGAAGCATAAGTTGGATCCACATGTGGCTAAGTTTTTGTATTATAGTTCAGAAACTTTATTGCAGTGTAGGAGTGAGAAACATTTCTTGCAAAAGACCATTTGAATATTTACAGCATCATTTGTGGCCACACAAGATAATAAATTTCACATTCAGTCTGCTGTCAACTTATTGAATAATGAGTGGCACTCATTATGGCCTTGGTTGGGTCAGACCAAATGATTTGGTGGACATTTTAGTACCATACACTTCCCTCTCTGCACTACAGATTGTGGCCTCCTATTTTGTCATGCAAAATCAAGAAAAAAAAAAAAAACAGAGACAATTCTAAATTGCAAAATAAATCTGAGCCTAAATGTTTCAGGTAAGAGATGGCAACAAGATGGCCCTTGGTGACTGTGAATTTAGTGCATGGAGCTGTGAGAGGTGGAATACTACTGAGGTCTTAGGTCCCAGGAAACCTCCTACTGGAATGACTCTCAGCAGAGTCCTCAAGGATGTTCTCAAAGAATGCAGAGGACCAGGGCGTGACACAATTGCAGAGAGTACCATTCCTATTTTCTCTGTAAGTGGCACCCCGCAGACTTACCTAATCTCAGGCAATGGGCCCATACCAGAGAGCAGAAACCAGCAGTCTGTGAGCGACCCAGAGAGGGACCCAGGAGTGAACCAGTGTTGCCGGATCACACAGTGTATTTAACAGCCTAGTGACAAGTCAATGCGATGCAAAGTCAGACTCTGGCTTATTCACAAGGAGAACTGCTTCTCTAGAAAGACTTGTGCATAAGCAAACATTCTGCTAAGAGGCCCACCGGGGGATGGGAACACATACAAATGCTTGAAATGTTAGCTCCCATCCTAAGGTATTCGGCTAACTTGGAAAAATTCAAATCAAGTATTTGAACACCTCAGTTCCTCCTTTTCCAAGAAAAGGGAAGTTCCTCCTTTTCTAAGAAAATATGATCTGAGTGGAACCTTTGGGAAATGTGTTATTCAAACTTTCATCTTCCGAGTCTCCGTTACATAGAAGGTGTTCTGGAAGACGGAAACCTGGTAAGTCTAAAATGTTCACCATGTGCTTTTTTCAGAGAGATAAAAACTCAGTGGGACATAAGCACTACTGGGCTGAATGTGGTTTTCATTCCATACATTCCTGCACAAGGTCTCCTTGTCTTCAAAACACCTCCTTGCTGCTTTAATAGGAAATTGCTCAAGAAGAAATAATCTGATGAGGTTTTAATTGCAAAAGGGATGGATGGAACGATGACTATCTGGAATTTTTCCCCTACTCATTCATTAATGTATCCATCCAATAAGTACATGATGTGTATGGTACTATGCTGGACAGAACCCTGCAGACTGCATTTTAAACACAAAGAGAAAACATTAACTGGATTATACACGAATACACAATCCGGGCAGAAAAGACCAAGGAATCTTGGCGGAAGTAGAGATGGTTAGGTAGGTTAACGAGCAAGATGAAGGAGGCAATTTTTTTTTTAAAGATTTTTTCTTTGTTTTTATTGAAAGGCGGATATACAGAGAGGAGAGACAGAGAGGAAGATCTTCCGTCTGATGATTCACTCCCCAAGTGAGCGCAACGGCCGATGCTATGCTGATCCGAAGCCAGGAGCCTCTTCCGGGTCTCCCACGCGGGTGCAGGGTCCCAAAGCTTTGGGCCATCCTCGACTGCTTTCCCAGGCCACAGGCAGGGAGCTGGAAGGGAAGCGAGGCTGCCGGGATTAGAACTGGCACCCATATGGGATCCTGGGCGTGCAAGGTGAGGACCTTAACCACTGTGCCACCGCGCCGGGCCCGAAGGAGGCGATTTTTTTAAGCTGGATCTTCAATGCGCATTTCAAGGTCAGCATGGTGAGGCAAATGTATTTCCGTGATAGCTAACGAGCCTGAACATTTTTTCCTATGTCTATCAGCCGTCTGAATTTGTTGTTTTGAAAAAATGTCTGTTCATTCCCTTCACCCATTTCTTCACAGGTTTGTTTGTTTCACTGTCGTTAAGTTTCTGAAGCTCTTTGTCAAACCCGGTGTTAGTCCGATATCAGTTGTGCCGTGTGCAAAGATGCTCCTCCATTCTGTTGCTTGCTTCTTCACTTTGTTGATCATTCCTTTTGCCGTATAGAAGCTTCTTAGCTTGATGCAATCCCATTTCTTAATGTTGGCCATGGTTGCCTGTGCTTTTGGTGACTTTTCTAAAGTTTTTCCACTTCCTATGTCTTATAGAGTGCTGTGCATGTTTTCTTCTAATAGTTTGGTGGTTGTGGGGTGTGGATTCGTGCCCTTGATCTGTTTAGAGCTGATTTTTGTATAAGGTGACAGGTGGGAATCTGGCCTCTTGCCCTCTGCAGCTGCTATCCAATTGTCCCAACAGCAAGAATGAGTTGGCTGTACATGTGTAGGCTCCCCTCTGGGGTTTCTTCTTTTCCATTGATCTTCTCGGAGTTGCAGTATGAAAGTTCAAATGTGAAAATGCATGCACAGCATTTTTGAATCAGCCAGTGAGCTTGCCTCAAGTCACTTATGTACTCGTGGGGACCATGGGAGATCAGCACTTAGGATCCAAGGCAGATGTAACTGTCCACAGCTGCCTGGATCTCTGCTCTTGGACAAGCCCTCAGCCAGAGGCAAAGTCTGAACTTGACTTCCTCTTTCACCGCTCCAGCCGCTCCACATATTGAAACAATAAAGACGCATGCTCTCAGCACCAATTACCTGTTGTTACATAATCCTTTCTTCCCACTTTATCTGGAGAACTAACTTGCAGGGGAAATTCCACTCTCTCCTCCTCGTGTTTTGATTGGCTGGGGCCCACGGGCAAAAAAAAAGTCAAAACACGACCCATGGCCTTATCACCTCCGCTTCCCACAGCAAGAGTCTCAGCGTTTTGTAATCCAACCCCTGGCTCAGCTCCTTCTCCAGGAGCAGCTGAGACTTCTCCTGCCCACCTCTCCTTTCCAGCGCTATGCCTAGCAGCCCCTGGCTGTGGATTAACAGCAGAAATCCATGTGCCAGCACGGGCCTTCACCCTCTCCCTGAACTTCACAAACATGTCAAGGGAAGTTTAAAACAAATAAATCTCTACGTTTGTATATGTCAGAGAAATACAGCGATCTCAAAGAGAGGGCCATGACTGTTTGCAAACGGAGAAGAAGCGCTGAGTGTTCAGGCAGCCTCCTAACCCTCACCCCTGTGATGTCCGTTCCATCTCTAACCCATGCTCTCACTCCTTCCTTCCTTCGGAGACCATCTGGGTGGGAAAAAGACAGACATCTTGAACCCAGCAGACCCGTGGCAACCTATTCCGTTCCTCCATCGCACAAGAATCCTCCCAGGACTTAGGGGCCAGCAAGTGGCAGCTTTCAAATGGGTTTCACGGCAGGACACTGCGTCCCTTTTGAGTCTGTCCTCGCCTCTCTGCCAGGAAATGTTTATTTCTGATTTAGCCTTTGATGATTGCTCTAAAAGAAGCCACTTTTCAACACACGCTGACTTGGAAACAAAGTGCCAAGATCTAACACAGGCGTGATTGCCTCTGGTTTCCTGTGTTTCTTTGGTGGGAATGAAGATTATTAACTGGTGGGGAAAGACTTTCCTTTGGGAACAGAACCGTGCTGCTCAACAACAGAGCAGTGCTTTCCCCCAAGTGTGGTTCCTGGACCAGCAGTGCCGATCTCACCAGGGTGGTCTTCTTGCAAGTGCAAATGTTTAGGCTGAACTTCAGCCCTGCAGGATGATAAACTCCACAAGTGAGATCCAAGAATCTATGGTCTATGGCGTCTTGCGGGTGATTGTGATGAAGTCAAAATAAGAGAAAAATATGGGCCTGTTTTTCCAGTGAGGACATTACAGGATTCCAAATATCATCCAAATATTCTAAAAGTCTCAGCCTCCTTTCGATCATTTCAGTATGTGTGTGCATTTTGACATGAGGGTAAAATCAGAACAAATGATGGGGGAAAAAAAAAGACTCTGAAGTGACTCTAAATCCTTTGCAGCTCTCAGAAGTACATGTAGTGGGCCCGGTGTGGTAGCCTAGTGGCTAAAGTCCTCACCTTGCACACACCAGGATTGCACGTGGATGCAGGTTTTAATCTTGGCCGTCCTGCTTCCCCTCCAGCTCCCTGCTTGTGGCCTGAGGGGAGCAGTCAAGAACGGCCCAAAGCTTTGGGACCCTGCACCCGCATGGGAGACCCAGAAGAAGCTCCTGGCTCCTGGTTTCGGATCGGCTCAGCTCTGGCCATTATGGCCACTTGGGCAGTGAATCATCAGACTAAGATCTTCCTCTCTGTCTCTCCTCTCTATGAATCTGACTATATATTTAAAAAAAAAAAAAACTTTGAAGGAAAAAAGAGAAAGGCATGTAGTAAGAACTTGAATGTAGAGGAAGCTGAACTCGCCCAGATGCTGTGCCAAAAGCTTTCCATTCTGTACCTCACAAATAACTTTTGATGAAAAAAAATTAAATTGAAAGGGTTTTATGCAACCAAGCATTCAATATTTGCTGAAAGGAACGCCATTGCTGGCTTTCATTTTAAGTGTTGCTATTCCTCGGATCACAGAGGAAGGCAGAGCCAGCATCTACCAGTCTGTGCTCACAAACTCCTCCAAAGAAATGATGTGTTTTTCAGATTTCTCATATCCCAAGGATGACCCAAACTACATGTACCACAGCAAGCTCCAGGCGTATATAGTCATTTGCTCAAAAGAAGCATCTTTTCAGATACATATAGTTTGAGGTAGGAGCCTTATAACTCGTTCTGTGTATGTTACTATGGGTGTGGAGGAGGGCACAGCTAAAGCCATCCAGTTCTCTCGTATGGATCAGAGCCTAAGGCGTGAACCCTTGACCAATGAAATACGGCCTCAGATGACAAAACATTTCTGCCATGATTTTTTTCACCCTTAGGCTCATTTCCTACTGTCTCCTGAGAACTTTTACGATGTAATAAATGTTGTGATTACCCTTATAATCTGTTATATTGAAAGTAATTCCAAATTCAGCAATCCATCTTTATACTTCTGTGTGCCCTATGCCAGGCAGTTGTGGTTCAGGATTGTGGTAATTGTTTGAAATCTTGCCATTATGAAGAAAGTGGCAATGTAAGAAGTGTATGAATGAATTGCCTTCATCATCCACCTGTCTAGTCAGGTAGATTTCCCTTGAAAGAGCCCTTAGATTTCTGATACACAGGCATTATTTCTGTGAGAGACAATATGATTTACAATTGAAGGGGATCCTGAACTTTAATTAACTATTAAGTGAAGGCCACACATAACATGGGAAACAACCAGAAAATTATGCATTGATATTAGATTACATAGTCATATTCCCTGGAATTATTTCAAAGATTTTAATTATCATTTTGTGAATATTGATTTCCCTCTGCTTAAGTGCAGAATGACAGAGAACAATGGAGACGGAGCTCTCCCAGCTGTGTCCACTCCACAGGTTTCTGTAATAACCACAGGCAGGCCAAGTCAAAGCAGGAAACCTGGCGGTCCATCCAGGTCCTCCACGTGGGTTGAACGGATGCAAACATTGGAGCCACCAACATGCATTACCAGGAAACTTACGAGCAAAGTAAGACTTGAACCATCCTTCACATGTGGGATGCAAGCTTCCAAACAGTGGCTCAACTCAGCTGCCACAGTGCCCCCAGCCTCACTGTCAATGGAAACCACTCATTTATTAATTCCTTCTGCTCACTTTATTGATTGCATTCTAAAAGGCATCAATAGCCTTGATTTATAGTAGCAACATAAACATACATGAATGTCACAGCCTGTGAGCTTGTGTTGTATTGTGTGGTATATGTTCAAAAATAAAGTTCAGGATCTGGCCTTTTGGGCTCCGTGACTAAATTCTTACCTTGCACACCTGGATCTCATATGGACACCAGTTCATGTTCTGGCTGCCCCACTTCCCATCCAGCTCCCTGCTTGTGGCCTGGGAAAGCAATAGAGGATAGCCCAAAGCCTTGAGACCCTGCACCACTAGGAGATCTGGCAGCAGGCAGGGAGAGGGGAGGGATTGTGTGTTGGGGGTGGTCCAGGTTCCTGGTTTCTGATAGGCTCAGCTCTGGCCTCTGCAGCTGCTTGGGGAGTAAACCAGCGGGTAGATCTATTTGTCTCTGTTTTTCTGCAAATCTGTCTTCCTAATAAAAAATAAACAAGTAATAAAATAAAATCCGAAACAAAGGCTTCAAGAGGCTCATACTCTACTTGAAGATCAAAAGAAATATGTGAAGAATGGTGACAATGTAATATTCAAGTAATGATGTAAATAAGGAAGAAATTCTTAAGCAGGTGTCTATAGTGTATAAACAAAATGACACCATGGAAACCAACATCTCGGTGGAAATCATCGTTCTAGAGGAGGTAAAGTCTTGGTTATTTTTGCTAAGCATTTTAGATACAGGAATAGTTTAGGTACACACAGAGAGATGGAAAAAATGCCTTGCTCAACTTTGAGAAAAGTGAGCAGAGCAAACTGCTGAGGAGGGATGTAGGTTTACGGTGATTGGCTCTGGCCATGTTCAGCAGTAAACCGGCATGTGGTTTTTATGTTAAAAATAAAGAGTTCTTCTACCATGGGAAATTCTGCAGCGCTGATGTGTCGGCACCATAGCCATCACAGCCTCAGCTTCACTCTTGTCAGCCTGAACTCTGCATCATCAAATTAACCTGTGGTTAAAACAGCCGCTGGAGCTTCGCAGCACATCCCCTGCACCCAGGTAAAAAGAAGGACATAAAGGATGCACGGATATTCTCCCAGAGGGATCAGCCTCCTTCCCCAGAGTTTCTTGGAAAACCTGTCCAACAACATTTGCTTACACCTCCTGTCTCACTCCGACTGCACAGCAGCCTGGGAAAATCTCTCTTTGCTAAGTACACTGCGATCCCAAACAAAATCAGTTTTGTTAGCCAGGAAGAAGGGCGAATAAATATTGAGGAAACAATCAGTTTTGTTTTTGTTTTAGGAGAGTCTCTGGGAATATCAGATTATAAAAGGAAGCGAGTAAACTGTAGCTAAATCTCATGAAATTTAATTATAGCATGAACTATGTCAATAAATCCCTAAAGTAACAAAAACAGCTTTGAGCACAAGATGCAAGCACCAACGCAGTCCTTTCAAAAGGTTTATCTATTTCTCAGTGACTAGGAGAGTGCATTAGAATTGTGGCTTCCACGGAGATTCCAAAAGAAAGAGAGGAAAAACAGGACTTCAAAAACTTCATGAAGAAAACGGAATTAAAAGACGTTTATTTTAGTGCAAAACGGTTGTTTTCTTTTTTTTTTTTAAATCCATACATAGTTTTCTCATGAACAATACACATGTCCCATGAACTTTTGCAAGACTTCCCAGAGAATAACACACAGAATGATAATTTTCTGGTTTTCTTTAAGACCCTAGTTTCCAGTATTAAAAAAAAAAAAGCCCCAGCTTCTTAGTCACGGGCCGATGGATTGTTGTTACGGAAAAAGATGGAAAGCAGGAATCTACTAATTTTGCTGCTGTGATGATTTGCTCTGGACACCGTGTGGATCCTAACCTCTCACTGGGCTCCTTCCCTGCGAAGTCCGGAAAATGTATAACAACCTGGGGACTGACGTACAAACGTCACAGGCTGAAGCAGGTCTTCCCATAGATTGTGTATAGTGAATATATGTAAGGTCGCAAAGCGTTCCTAAAATATTAGGCCGATTATATGCTAATTGGAGTACCAAATAACCTCTTAAACCTCCATATTAAAATAATCAAAGACCCATAACGTAGAAATCAAGCAGAAATTCTTATTTTATAGTAACAACAACAAAAACATTCTGGTAGAATATGTGGTCTTCTGGGTGGAGTTACATAAAAGAAAAAAAACCCACCTAGACTCTAGCTGCCAACTATTTTAAATAAAGGCATGTTCTCCTTAGGTTATCTGTAGGGGAAATTGAAGTTTCTGGTGTCATCTTCACGCACAGCTTGAAATAAACCTTTGACATTTCAGTGAGCTGTGCCTGTGTGTGTGTGTGTGTGTGTGTGTGTGTGTATCTAGTAGCACACTGTGTTACCACCCAAAGTTGGCAAATTTTGAATAAATACAGCACAGTGTGGCCTTCCTCTCTTGAAACAGGAACCAGTCCATGCGAATTTATTAGTGTTCTTAACTCCACAATGCTCATAAGAGACATGGAGGTTCAGAAGGAACAAAAGGTTAAACTTGTAAATATCTGTTCAGTAACTAGGACAAGGGGATCCCAAGTACTGGGCTCAACTCCTTATTCCATAGGCTCTTTAGCACTGCTTTGTATTTCATCTTTTATTTTTTTTAAAGATTTATTTTTATTATTGTTTTATTGAAAGGCGGATATACAGAGAGTAGAGAGAGAGAGGAAGATCTTCCGTCCGATGATTCACTCCCCAAGTGAGCACAACGGCCGATGCTATGCTGATCCGAAGCCAGGAGCCTCTTCCAGGTCTCCCACGTGGGTGCAGGGTCCCAAAGCTTTGGGCCGTCCTCGACTGCTTTCCCGGGCCACAGGCAGGGAGCTGGAAGGGAAGCGGGGCTGCCGGGATAGAACCGGCGCCCATATGGGATCCTGGGCGTGCAAGGCGAGGACCTTAACCACTGCGCCACCGTGCCGGGCCCCTGTATTTCATCTTTTAAAACAGGGATAATAGCACCTACATTCAGGAACACTAAACACGCATTATTAAACTATCAATACAGATCTGTTCCATAGTTAGTACTCAGTGAATATCAGCTGTGATTACTATCAAAATACAAGCTCCAATACTTTCCGATTTTTTTTAGGGCACTGAAAGTAAACATTTGAATTTTTTAAAAAAATTAAGTCTGGTAATAGAAAGCATTTAAAAACCATTGAAAATGAGCCCGTAATTTCTAAAGGTCAATTTAAATCACTTCCCATATTTCACCTAGGCTTCGACCAGTTCCAAGGCGGCCACCTGCACAGCAGAGATTATAAGGGCCCAGAGGCTTTCAAGGGGAAGAGGGTCCTGGTGATCGGCCTGGGTGGGGAACTGGGGATCTGACATTGCTGTGGAGCTCAGGCGTACAGCCACACAAGTATGTGGCAATAAAGGCTTGGAGAAATAAAGCTAAGGTAGGCTGTCCTACTAAATCAACAGCGTAGACACTGAGGCTAGCGTTTGTCAAGAACCCCACCTGCTAGATGTATCTTTTCAATCAAGGAGGATTCCAAGCTCAGGTGAAGGAAGGTAATATAAGGCCCATTTCAAAAGGTTCATCTCGTTAAAACCAAAGTAAGCATATGAGCGTATGCATGTGTAAATAAACAGAATTTTTTTTTTGCTTGTTTAAATTTTATGTCACCATCACCTCTGAGTAGAACGGTTGTAGTTGAGGCTCTATCTTTATTTATTTGTCTTCATTTCTTATAATCCACCATACCTAAAGTACTTTGCTTTTCATTCCAAAGGTTTGGCAAATAAAAACTGATTTTTTTTTTTTTTACCATCGGTTACTCATTCAAGGGTAGGCACTCAACAAACATTTGGCTTTACTTATGTGTCAGAAATATACAAGAGTAGCAATAACTATAGAGATGGCTGGGTTAGTTTCTGCCTTTAAGGAGTGGTCATTGGGTGGAGTTGGGGTGATAGGTACAGGAACCATCAGAAAAAGAGGTCATGTATCCTCCAGTGGAATTAGGTGTGACAATAACAACTCCATGAGAAGAATTAAACTGGTATAGAATTGAGCAAGACTTCCTAGAGGATCTGAGCTGAGTCATACGTGACTAATACATCTTAAAGAAACAACATATTTTTTTTTTGAACTGTGTGTATGAGGCTTTAGAAAGGGAGGCTAGGCACGGAAAACAGAATTAAGTCCTTGGAATCTTCTTAGCCTAATTACACCTAAAATGTTAGCCACATTTTCACTTGGCCCACCAAACATTCTCACTCACAACTCCTGGGGCTCATTGGATTGATAATCTACCAGAGCTGTCACGTGGATTAATGAGAATGGGAAGACTAAATCTGACAGTTGAATACAGGAGGTATAATTCTAATTCTTTCAACAACTATGCTCCAGCCCCCTCTCTATGTTCAATAATGGCCTGTTGATCTAGATCTAACTCTTTCCAAGTAGCCCCACCTGGGTATCGAGGAAAGTGCACAAAATTGCCATATGTCACCTGTGTTAGGTGTGTCATGTGTGATATTGAAATTGAATTCTGTGTTGTTTTTCTCCAGCAGGTCATCATCAGTACCAGGAGCGGCTCCTGGGTTATGAGTCAGGTTTGGCATGATGGCTACCCTTGGGATATGGTGTATATTACCTGCTTTGCCTCCTTTCTCCGGAATATTCTTCCTTCATTTGTCTCAGACTGGTTATATACCAAGAAAATGAATACATAATTTAAGCAAAAGAATTACAGCCTGATGCCTTTAAATGGGTACCAAAAGTAATATTTTATGTTCAAAAAAGAGTGCTAGTTCAAGAGAAATTCCTCATGTCTAGATATTACTTCATTGAGTTTATTGAGATTTTGACTGAGGGCTCTGCTTGAGACATGGTACACCCAAATATCATGTAAGAATTAAAAGTATTATTGAATTTAGTAGAAAAGGGAGAATGCAAACATCCAAAATGAGAATGAATGATGCAGAATTCTGGCACAGATTCAATGTAGGATAGTCACCAACAGTAACAAAGAATTTGGAGGTATGTACAAACTCAATTTTTTCAAGGGATGTCTTCTCCATGTTTAAGAGTGACTACGAGACAGCAACAAGCCGTACCAGATTCTCACTGTTGCTGTGATGTTTTGCAAGCTTACATATGCACTTAGGTATTTCTGTAGACTTTTTATAAACTATACAAATAGTGCATTTAGTTTACAAAGTTGCGTAAAGCCTTAGAAATATTGGTCAGTTTTAATCTCAAAATTTTTCAGTGTAATAAAAATAGTGACTCAACAAGCGGGAAATCTCAGAACAAAAGTGTGTGCTTGCTTTGCCCCTGAAGTCTTGATGTTTTTCAGGACAACCAGGAGGATGGAATACACACAGCAGTAGAAAGTCACGGACGGATGTATCTCGTAAAATTTATCTACTTTTTGTTTTTACAGACAGGCCCCAGTTCATATTGATGAGGAAAGGATTCTAGGGGGAAGAATCAGTATATCTATCAGTAGAAAAAAAATCAATTCATGAGAAAAGGAATCATTTACTGAAAAATTTTATGTGCTGGCTTATGTTAGCCAAAAGTTTCCATTATGTTTAGAAAAACAAGTTTTTGGAAAGGAGGAATTGTCAATCGGAACAACGATGTTTAGCATCCAAACTTTCATTCCAAAGTGTTTCCCCTATCCGGTCTCCCAGGTTGCTGAATATGCCAGAGGCCAAAAAATTAGCATACCCATCTTTAATACTGTTAGTAAATGTTTCAAAGTTTGAGCTTGATAAGAAATGTAATTAGCAAAATGGCTGCTAGCAATATTTTGGACTTGCAAACTAGACAAACAGCCACTTCTTGTAAACCTAAGCGCCAACTAGGAAAGGGTTTGGATTATCCGACCCTACTGAGCATCCTTTCCCACCTTGCCCTTCTTTAGGGAGGGGAGCAGACAGGGAAGAAAATAGCTTTGTCTTTGGCCCACTTTTCTCCACCTTCTAAGGTAAAAAAGATTACAGTGCTACAGAGATGGAAAACAGCGTGGACATATAGAGATAAATTCCAGGATTTACAAGTTTACATGTAATATACTTACAGGAAATCCCAGAATCTCAAAAGGAAACTTCAGTTAAACAAAGTATGTTGTCATAACAAAATACCGTTCCAAGAATTTGGGCAATGAAAGTGCCATATCAAAGTTCTCATACTTTATTCTGGGATCACAACTGATGAAAGAATATCAAAACTTTCCACCGCCACCAATCTGATATTCCCATGTAGGACATTAAAATTATAATAAAGGCTCACTTATAAAACAATGCCACTGGAGCCGGTGTGGTAGCCTAGCAGCTAAAGTCCTCACTATGAACATGCCAGGAGCCCATATGGGTACCAGTTCTAATCCCAACAGCCCTGCTTCTCATTCAGCCCCCTGCATATAGCCTGGGAAAACAGTTGAGGACGGCCCAAAGCCTTGCAACCCTGTAGCCACGTGGGAGACCGGAAGAGGCTCCTGATCAGCTCAGTGCCAGCCATTGCGGCTACTTGGGGAATGAATCATTGGCTGGATGATCTTCCTCTTTGTCTCTGCTCCTCTCTGTATATATGACTTTGCAACAACAACAACAACAACAACAACAACAAAAGGCTTAAAAAAAGAAACAATGGCACTTCACTGAATATATAGGACAAATGAAATTAAAAGATAACTTCATTTTGGCTCCCAGATTTCAACTTCATGCACGTTTTGTTTTACATATTTTATGCATGTATGTATGTATGTATTTTTATTAGAAAGATCTACAGAGAGAAGGAGCGATAAAGAGAGAAAGCTTTTCCATCTGCTGGTTCATTCCCAAAGTGGCTGCAATGGCCAGAGCTGAGCTGCTGAGCTGATCCAAAGCCAAGAGCCTGGAGCCTCTTCTGAGCCTTCAGCACAGGTCTAGGGTCTCAAGGCTTTCAGCCATCCTCCCCTGCTTTCCAAGGCCATAAGCAGGGGGCTGGATCAGAAGTGGTGCAGTTCGGACACTGACATATGGGATGTCAGTACTTGGAGGTAGAGCCAGGGGAGCCATGGTTCTGACCACTA
Organism: Ochotona curzoniae; assembly: GCF_017591425.1. Taxonomy (NCBI): domain Eukaryota; kingdom Metazoa; phylum Chordata; class Mammalia; order Lagomorpha; family Ochotonidae; genus Ochotona; species Ochotona curzoniae. Next base: position 1,515,997 of record NW_024466327.1, read on the forward strand.
TTCTAAACACTTCTGTGAACTTTGGAAGTGCCTCATCTGCGTGGACTTCAAACCTTTTCACACCCAAGTAAACTTATGCTTTAAATTCAAATTTTCCACAAAATCTTCAATTAGCTTTCAATGTTGTTTACTTGTGCCAGATATTGTTTTAAGTGCTTCTTAATCTTAAACACTTCATTGTAAGAACAGTGCATTTTCTACTCATCTTTTTGGTGAATCTCTAAATTTTATAAATACCTGTAAGAGAATCTCTGAGTATTAAGAAAAAATAAGAGAAGGTCAAGCAGAAATCTTCTTGAGGAGTTTAACAGACAATGAACAAGGAATTTCTAGAGAGAAGACACTTTATTGGGTTTTATGGTGGTGTTTGCATGAATTTGGATTTTTCCGCTTCTATTTTATTTTTAATTTTATGATACAATTCCATAGATTCTGGGATTTCTCTTAACCCCTCTACCCAACTTATTCCCCCATATCATTACAATACTACAGTCCTGCATAAGCAGTCATAAATCCATCACTCTGCTATTTAAGCGTGTCCTGACATTACTAATACAGACGATGGCAGACATTTTAGCATCCTAATATCAAAAGATACCCAAAGTCTCACTGGGAGTCCTTCTTTGATTTGGAAGTAGAGATGCATACTGCACTGTATCTTCACATCTGGATATGAAAGTCTCTATTATCCAGTTACTATATACTCCCTTAAAAACTGAATTTGGTTTAAATGCTATAGGCTGTGAAAGGTATTTCTCAGAAATGGGGTATTTAACCACAACAACATTCTCTCATTTCTTCACAGCCCCTTGAGGAAGGAGCCTGTGTTCAATGATGAGCTCCCAGCTCGCATTCTGTGTGGGACTGTGTCCATCAAGCCCAACGTGAAGGAGTTCACAGAGACCTCAGCCATCTTTGAGGATGGCACTGTGTTTGAAGCCATCGATTCTGTCATCTTTGCAACAGGCTATGGCTATGCCTACCCCTTCCTTGATGACTCCATCATCAAAAGTGCAAATAACAAGGTCACCTTGTTTAAAGGCACCTTCCCCCCTCTCCTGGAGAAGTCAACCCTGGCAGTAATTGGCCTTGTCCAGTCCCTTGGAGCTGCCATCCCCACAGCTGACCTGCAGGCTCGCTGGGCTGCTAAAGTGTTTACAAGTAAGTGACTCATTCTGTCTTTTATTCAGTGAGTATTTATGAGTACCCACAATGTGCTAAACAAATAAAAAGAATAGGACAAATATGTTCCTTGTCCTCATGGAGCTTAAAATACGGTCTGAGAGAATGATGCAAAGGGGGGAAGGATGGAAGTATTGTAGTGAGAGGAAGTGCTTTATTATATGTAGAGGAATAAGAGGAAAAGGTTTGAAGGTGAGCAATCAGAAAATGTTGGTGCAAGGCAACATACAGCAGAGATGTAGCAAGCAGAAAGAAACATCAGAGCATGGAGGGCCACATAAGATATGATAGGGACCTTAATCTTTTTGAAAGGAAGTTAGGAAAAAGTAGTAAGTAAGAAACAGATGTCAATGGGGTATCTGCAATGCCATGCTAGAATGCTGGTGACTTGCTGGAGATTTTATTTAAATCACAATGGCAAACCACTCCAATCCTCTCCCCCAGCTCTTATCTATTATTATCAATGTTCTTCACCATTGCTTTCTGCGCTCTATTACTCCTGATCTCCCAAAGTGACAAGTATGCTAACGTAAACTATAAAGAATATCAGGGCATCCAGCATGGTAGCCTAGAGGCTAAAGTCCTCTCCTTGAATGCACCAGGATCCCATATGGGTGCCAGTTCTAACCCCGGTGACCCTGCTTCCCATCCAGCTCTCTGCTTGTGGCCTGGGAAAGCAGTCAAGAACAGCTCCAAGCCATTCTTGCATCCACAAAGGAGACCTTGAAAAGCTCCAGGCCCCTGGCTTTGGATCGGCTCAATTTCAGCCATCGCAGCCACTTGGGGAACAAACCATCGGATAGAATATCTTCCTCTCTGTCTCTCCTCCTCTTTGTATATCTGACTTTGCAATAAAAATAAATAAATCCCTTTAAAAAAAACATTAGGAATATATACAGTAAAACAATGCTTCACATATGTTAATTTAGTACAATCATATTGAGCTTCATTATTAAAAGTGTCATTTTATTCAAGGCTTTCAAAATCTCAACCAGTCTAGGTTAAATTTGTCCAACATAACGTCCATAGCAATTTACAATATTGACAATGAAGAAAATACTTTCAACAGCAATAGTCATTACAAATACATAAATAAAATAAGACAATAAGAAAACAAAGAAAAAATGGCAAGCATGGAGTTTATTTCTGCATTCAGTGGAGCTGGTGTTAAAAATAATGACAGTAATAAATGATTGAATGGGGGCGGGGTGGGTAGTACCTGGAGACAGACACTGAAATACACATTCATAGTATTTCAAGAATAATTGCTGTGGTTTTGAGATCATTAATCTCAACTCATGAGCTACAATTTATCTGGAGAGCTAGGAAGGGCTAATAGTTGGTTAAAACCATTTCATTTCATTATTCTATCTACACTTGTTTACTGAAACTTTTTTAGTGTATTATTGATACTTTTCTGAAATAACACATTAGAATCCATGAAAGATCAAAAAAGAAATTTTTTTTTAAATTAAAACTTTCTTTTCTTTTAAAATATTTTCTCTGGCCATAAATTGACTGAAATCTAATTTTTTTTCATTACCTCTTTAACCACCATGTGCTTGAGATGAACCATTTATTTAGATTTTTTTCTGGGCAAAGTTTTAATAAGAGGATACATACAAGAAGTAAGAAGAGCTACTTCTTAGCTTAGATCAAGTGAGGAAATAAGAAGAAATTATAAAGCTACTGTAAGCAAGTGATGTGCTAAGAGATATGGGATAATCCCTATTTAATTTTAAAGAAAAAGGACTCTACTCACTGTGTGGTCGCCGCGATCCATATCTGACTGAAGGTTAGTTTTGTCACTGCCAGAGAAAATCCATCAAGTTCTCAAGTCTTTCTTTCTGTGAATTGTTATCCTGAAGAAAGCACCAAGGTCACTCCTTGAGATAGAAAAGCATTCAAGCATGTAGTTCATAAATATTAATGATTCCATGATTTATTGTATACTTCTCATCCCTTCATGTTTTCCAATATTTCTTCATCGATTCTCCAGATTCCTGTACCAAATAAAATGATGGCTGACATTCATGAGAAAATGGGAAAAAAGCTCAAATGGTGAGTTGTTACTTTCTGATGAAGCAAGTCCAAAATTTTGTGTTTATATTCTATTCTCTGATAGTGTCACTAGCCAGACTCTCAATGTGGAAAACTTGCAATAATCAGAGTATTAGAGAAGTTAACAGTCACCACAATTCTGTATAACTATAAAACAGAGATTCTCTAAGAGGCAACATTGTTAAGCATTTTTTTTTATAAAGATTTATTTATTTGTTGGAAAGTCAGATATACATATAGAGAGGAGGAGAGACAGAGAGGAAGATTTTCCATCCGATGATTCACTCCTCAAGTGAACGCAACAGCCGATGCTATGCCAAAATGAAGCCAGGAGCCAGGAACCTCCTCCAGGTCTCCCACACGGGTGCAGAGTCCCAAGGCTTTGGGCCTTCCTCGACTGTGTTTCCCAGGCCACAAGCAGGGAGCTGGATGGAAGTGGAGCAGCCGGATCAGTGGGATCCTGCCACGTTCAAGGCGAGTACTTTAGCCTCTAGGCCACGCCGCCGGACCCGTGTTAAGCATCTTTTAATGCACAACACAGTGCCCCTACAAAAAGAATCAAAGTCAACAATCTGAAGATCTATTGCTCAGCATAATGACAACAGCCCATGATAACGCACAGCATATCAAGATAGCCAAAAGAATTGCATACTCTAAGTACTCTTACCATAAAAAACATTTGAGGTAATGGCATGTTACTTAGCTTTGTTTAGCCATTCTAATTGTATGTATATATCAAAGTATCACATCGTTACTATACGTACACACATTTATTTCTCGTCTGTGGATAAAAGTATAAATGAAAACATGTCAATATTGTTGAGGCTGAGAAATAACTATAGTTTTCCACGAAGCTGTCTCTGTTAACTGCATTGGTGTCAGCACACCAACTACCTGGAAATGGGGCAATATCTTGCAATTGCTATAGTGAAACAGATAAGTGAAAAATGAAATGGTCCCGTCTTAGCATTTTCTATGAAAATCTTACCCATTTCTGACTCTTCCAAACATGTTTTCAGATCCATCTTAAAGGAGGTTTGTGCAAAGTCACGCACGTGGCCAGATATCAGACATTGAGTGTTATTTATGCGCTAGTAATTCCTTTTCAAGTTATGTACCAAACTATTTGCCAGATCACACTGGGATTAATAGGAGCCTTATAGGAACTTTGCTGCCTATTTCAAGCCTGTAAACTCCAAGACAGTTTTTAGCTTGGGCTTAAAGAAGAGAAAATGACAGACTGTGGATTCTATATTATTTCATCTAACTTGCAGGAGAATTCTTGGGCAGCTTGATGCCTTTTCCACTAGACACCAGTGGAGATGAATAGGAGGAATAGAGACCTAAAGATCAACTTTACTGCCTAAATAAATGAGCATTTTTTTTCAGGCTTCATTAATGCAAATGAGGTCAAATTGCAAATAAGGCATGAAGCAATTTATATAAAATTGGAATAAAGTGCATAGCATGGAAAACATTACTAAGATGAAATTTAAATGAACTAATACAAAAAAGTAGCGTTGCAACAGATTATAAGCAATGTAGTAGGGGTGTTGTTCAACTCCCAGCTGCTCCACTTCCTCTCCAGCTCCCTGATAATCATTTTTGAAAGAGTAAACTAAGTTTTTCATCTTTCACGTGAAGGTTATCCTACTGCAGTCCATCCAGCCAGGGACAAGAGCACACCATCACATCCAGCTTAGAAGAAGGTGAAGCAGAAGAGACTCAACGAGAGAACAACGAATGCATTCAGTGTTGTGGAGACAAGGGAATGGGGAAGAGATATAACTGGAGTCACTGAATGACACTGAAACCAGAGGTAAGAAGCTAACGCTGCTTCTGCCACAGTGACACCATTCCAACATGCTCTCTTCTTTCCTCAAGTTTGGGCAGAGCCATACCCTGCAGCAGATTACATCACATACGTGGATGGGCTGGGCGCATTCATTGAGGCCAAGCTTAATATCCCGTGGCTCTTTCTGATGGATCCCCAGCTGGCCCTGGAGGTGTTGTTTGAACCCTGTAGTCCGTATCAGTTTAGGCTGATGGGACCAAGAAAATGGCATGGGGCCAGAAACACGATCCTGACCCAATGGAGCCGGACAGTGAAGCCAGCTAGGCTGGGAGCGATCTGTGAAGCTCAGCGACCCCACTTCTTCTACAATTTTCTAAAAATGCTTTCTTTCCCAGTGCCGCTTCTGGTTTTGCTTCTTAAATGTTCTTAGATGTGGAAACACTTTAGGTGTCAGGATTCAGCCTAACAGTTTTCTTGCAGCATACAACCCTTACATGTACATCACACACACACACACACACACACACACACACACACCCCATCCTCTCTTCTGTCATGAAGACTGAAAATTAGTTAAGTAGTCCTTAACTACTTCAATCAATACATAAATAAAATGGGAAATTCTCAAGCTCACTGTTTTTGGTAGAAATGTGCTCTCAAAAAACCTTGAGACTCCCTGCATTTCAAACCCAAGTGTGCTAAAGTTAGAGAAGTGGCAGGATGTGTATTGAGCATAGATTTTCAGGCTAAACAAAAGTTAAGAAGCTCTATCTGCCCTGTTTCATCACAAAACACAACACCTCTCTATTTTTAATGTTCTACCTTGTATACATGCTCTGAAAATGAAAAATGAAAAATCGGTCGATACGTCACTGTGTTCAGAGGAACTAGCTGATTTTCCTCTCTCTCTGATGTTCATGTTTGAATCGGCTTGGAATGCTTCTTCATTACTCTTTATTGCAATTCCTGTACTAACCTCACCCTGCTTGTTTTACAAGGAGGAAGCAGAAATGTTGAGGTAGTATCGGATTAAAGGCAGAGCTAAACCTGTTGTTCCTCAATCCGGAGTTCTTTCTAGGAGTTATAACAAGCATTCTCTCTACATAGCACATGAGGGCACAGAGGACGAAGAGGCTGCATTTATCTCATCATTGATATAATTTTCTTCAGCTATAAGCAGGTGCTACCCTTTAATAATAAAACTAGACATCTTGTGGACAGTTTATTCATTGTGTGCACATAATATATACATACATAATAGGCATAATGTATATATTTAATCATGTCTGTGAAGAATACTACCACCTCATGTGCAAATATATGATTCCATAGGTAATTCACTGCAAAAATACTGATGGAGATTATAATGGAGATGTATGGAGTACCTAATGTGGAAGAAGAGAATATTTTTCCTGGCTAGTGGATAAAGCTTCCCAAACTGTTAGTACAGACTGTGAACTATCTTTTCCAAGAAGGTAGAACACGCATGAAACATAATAAATCAAGCTTGAGGATAAGAGGAAAGGACATGAGAAGGAAAGGAAGAAAATAGGGCCAAATGGTAAACAGGGTCGTAATTCATGATAAGCATCTTATAATTTATTATATTTGCCTCAGAAAGTCAAGAGAGAAAGAGGCAGATGATATTACCGAAATGTTAGGAGGGCATCCCTGGCAGTAATACGGAGATGCACTAGTGTCTATCTGAATAGTTAGGATAAGTGGAAATGTACTCCACATTCCATTCATTGGAACCTGACTGGCTGTTCACTCTTCAACTTGAACTACGTAATGGCAAAGAACTAGGCCTTGAGCTAAAAGTGGCAATAATAGATTCGGGTCACCTAAACTTAAGATATTTGTGAAGATGCCTTAAAAGAACTTTGAACATACAGATTTCGGGGCTAGAGGGCGGAAGAGGGATTTCAGATTAGTAAGAGTACAAATACTTCTTAGAGGTATAGATGTGGATGAAATTGGGGGGGTGGGGAGTGCAGAATCAACAAATTACAAGAACAGAATCCTAACTGCAGAAGAGGAGAAGTAGTGAAGGAGGACAGAATTATTAGCAAAACAAAAGAGGAAATTGAGAAAGAATGCACTGGAATGTCACGAAAGAAGTTTCAATGGCTTAGTAAACCTGAGAAACTCCATACTAGCATGACAGTTACAAAATCCATCTGGAAAAATTTAGGAAGAGATGGAGTCTCCGCACAGGGCAGCCAGCCTCCAGTGGAGACAGGGCGTGTCTGTCATGGGACATGCACCTGGGGTATCCATCAGATGGGCTCCTTATGTCTGCATATCCTCTTTGCGGTTGACCTGCTAGGGAGATAGAGAAAACTCACAACTTCTCTTGTCTCTTTCAGGGTACCATGGCCTTTTTATTCATGGTCCTGAGCTCAGTTTATAACCGTGTTTTCTAGCAGTTAGTTAGATAGGTAGCTAGCTAGCTAGATAGATGATAGATAGATATATAGATAAATAAATAGATGACAGCATATCTCATTAACTCAAGGATATATAATGCCTAGAAACAATATGGGGAGGAAGATGGAGAGTTTGAGTGGGGTGTCGCCATACCTGCAAAATGGTATCATGGAAAATAATAACAATATAAATATAAAACTACAATTAAAAATAGTAAATTTAATCAGACATTTCTCAATAAAAGACAAATAATGATCAGCAAGCATATTTTAAAAATGGCCAGCTTAGTTTCATCATGGAAATAGAAATTAAAATGAGATTAAGTGGGGAGGGAAAAGAGCCACATGCAAACTCTGAGAGTTTGAGCTATTACAATTGTATGGAATATCCTAAAAAATTATGACATTATCGGGCCCGGCACGGTGGCGCAGTGGTTAAGGTCCTCGCCTTGCACGCCCGGGATCCCATATGGGCGCCGGTTCTAATCCGGCAGCCCCACTTCCCTTCCAGCTCCCTGCCTATGGCCCGGGAAGGCAGTCCAGGACGGCCCAAAGCTTTGGGACCCTGCACCCGCGTGGGAGACCCGGAAGAGGCTCCTGGCTTTGGACCAGCATAGCATTGGCCCGTTGCGCTCACTTGGGGAGTGAATCATCGGATGGAAGATCTTCCTCTCTCTGTCTCTCCTCTCTGTATATCTGCCTTTCCAATAAAAAAAATAATAAAAATGAATCTTTAAAAAAATTTATGACATTATGCAGCAATCCCACCACTTGTTATAAATACATGTAAAATAAAATCATCTCTCAGGATCCAGCACAGTAGCTCAATAAGCTAAAGCTCCACCTGGAAGTCCTGGTATGGCATATGGGCACCGATTCATGTCCTGGCTGCTAAACTTCCAATCCAGCTCTCTGGGAAAGCAGTGAAAAATACCCATGTCCTTGGGCTCCTGTACCCACATGGAAGATCCAGAAGAGGCTCCTGGCTCCTGGCTTTGGATTGTTCCAGTTCTGGCCATTACAGCCATTTGGGGAGTGAGCCAATGGATGAAAGACCTTTGTCCCTGTCTCTCCTTCTCTCTGTAAATCTGTCTTTAAAATAAAAATAAAATAAATCTTTAAAAAGTCATCTGTTGGGCCAGGCGTGGTGGTGCAGTGGTTAAGGTCCTCGCCTTGCACGCCCCGGGATCCCATATGGGTGCCGGTTCTAATCCCAGCAGCTCCACTTCCCATCTAGCTCCCTACCTGTGGCCCGGGAAAACAGTCAAGGACGGCCCAAACCTTTGGGACCCTGCGCCTGCGTGGGAGACCTGGAAGAGTCTCCTGGCTTCGGATCGGCATAGCATTGGCCGTTGCGCTCACTTGGGGAGTGAATCATCGGACGGAAGATCTTCCTCTCTGTCTGTCCTCTCTTTATATCCGCCTTTCCAATAAAAACAAAATAAATCTTTTTAAAAAAAAAGTCATCTGTCAAAAAGGTACCTAGGAGTGCCAAAAATATACCCTCACATTCATTTTGGCACCATTCACAATGTCTAAGAAATGGAAGCAACCCAAGTTTCCACCTACTTCTGAATAGATAAATAAAATGTAGATATTTATAAAATGAAATATTAATTAGCCTTTAAAATGGTAAAATTATGTCATTTGCAGCAAAAAATGGGAAAAGAGCCTAAAATTGATTGAAAAAAATGTGAGGAATTTTGACTCTATTAGATACACAAATATTGGTGATGAGGAGACTAGATCTATGTGTGTGGAAGTATGAAACGAGACCACTACCTCATACTTACACAACAATTATCGAATCTATTGCCTGGAGTGGTGGCCTAAAAGCTAAAGTCCTTGCCTTGAACATACCAGGATCCCACATGGGCAACCAGTTCTAATCCCTGCAGCCCTACTTCCCATCCAGCTCCCTGCTTGTGACCTGGGAAAGCACTGGAGGAAGGCCCAAAGCCTTGGGGTCCTGCACCCACATGGGAGACCCACAAGAATGTCATGGCTCCTGGCTTTGGATAAGCTCAGTTCCAGCTGTTGTGGTGACCTGGGGAGTGAACCATCGGATGGAAGATCTTCCTCTCTGTCTCTCCTCTCTGTATATCTGCCTTTCCAATGAAAATAAATAAGTTTAAAAAAAAATCAATTCCAGATGAATCCAGGATCTAAACCCAAAATCTGATAGGGGCAAACTGCTAGAGAAAAACATGAGGGACACTCTGCAAGACAGAGGCAAAGATTTCTTGGAGAGAGCCATAGAAGCACAGGCAATTAAAGCAAAAGTAAACATATGCGATTACTTTAGAATAAAAAAGCTCTGTGTTACAAAGTGAAGACAGGCAACAGAATGGCAGAAAATACTAACCAAATATTTGCAATTGATAAAGTTTTAGTATCCAGGGTCTAAAAACAGAGCAAAAAAATGGCAATAAACAAAACAAACATGTCGGATAAGAAACAGACAAATGACATGAACAGGCATTTTTTTTTTCAAAGGATGAAATTAAAATGATCGACAGACATATGATAAAGTGCTCAAGTTCACTATCACTCAGGGGAATTCAAATAAATACAATGAGTTTTCACCATTAGAATGGCTATCATACAAAAATTAAAAGTACAAATGCTGGCAAGAATGTGGAGAAAAATGTCATCTAATCCAGTGTTGGTGGAAGCCTAAACTAGAGCAACCATTGTGGAAAACAGACATCTGAAAACAGATACCATATGACCCAGGCATCCCTCCCTTGGGAGTTTATCCAAACAAAATGAAATCAGCCATCATGAGCACTTGGAGAGTAGGCCAGTAAGAGAAGATCTCTCTTTCTCTAGTTCCACATTTTAAATAAATAAAAAGGAATCTTCAAAAAAATGAAGCATGCCACAGGGAGATATGGCAGGACACATTGTCCAGGAAAACGCAAAGTCCTCAAAAGAAACATTGCCAAGGAGACCAACAAAAATAAAAGCTAAACAGCCACGAAAGTATCCTCAGGGGACATGGCATGAATCATCATCATAATTTTTTTTGAAATTTCAAAAAATCAATTATTACAAAAATAGAAAGGATGAAATTAAATTGGTGTCTGCAAAATTAGAAAGCAAGTCATTTTGCTAAAATTGAGAGAATGCTCTAACTGTGGCATGATGGTTATGATAATCAGGAACCATTTGAACGAGGGGAGGAGATCTTCCCACTGAGGGATTTAAGAAAAGGCAGAGAATCTTCAGAAAAAATGGAAAATGACACTTCAAGGCTTCAGCTGGGGAGAGGCAGGAGAAGGGTGGTGGGAAGGGATGAGTTTGGATCACCAAACCTTCAGGATTGTTTACATTTTTGTCCTAAAGACTCAGCCAGGTGTGGCTTGGCTCAGTACCCGGCTCCAGATCCATGTTCTAACTACTGGCAAGTCCAACCCTCGAAGGCTGGCCCATCCCAGCACCTGATGGCATCTGATGAAGCATTCAGGTCACAAGAACATAAATAAAATATTTTTTAGAAGTAAAGACTCGGGAAGTATATGGACTGTACTTACTATAGCTACAGAGACAGACCACAGGGCACCCACCTTGCACTGCATTCACCACCTGTTAAAAAACATAAAATACCATGTGGTAATACAAAACTCTGAGAAGAAATAAAATCTGGATGCATTGTCAAAATACAATTGAATAAAAAGCACTTGAAGGAAAAATGAATAATAGGTTAAAATAAGCCCAAAAACTGATAGTAGAAAATCCCACATAAATATGTGCATATCAGGTTGAATTGTACTATCCTGGGCTCATTCATCCGCCTTGTGGTTTGGAGCTATAGCTTGTAATAGCTATAATAGCTGGTAATAGCTATAATAGCTTGTAATAGCTATCATATCTCATAATAAAGGATGTAATATGGACAGAGCCTTACTACTTAGATTAGTTGATCTAAGAAAACATCATCTTCAGGTGTTTGAAACTTTGTTAATCCATCACAGATTCTTCATCGCTCCCCCATGCTAGTCATCTAATTAGTTTTGCAGCTCTTCGGACTGACCCATATTGTGACATGTCTCCTTAATGCGTTAGAGAAATCCTTAAGCTTCATGAGGCTTTGGCCCTATGCTAGGTATGCAAACCCATATACCTTCAGGGATTAGGCTGACCAATTAATGAGTAGACAGATTTCATGCTAATCATTGTGTTGAAGCTACACTTCGAGGAAATTTACGTCCACAGAGAATATTTCAATCCCAGGATAGTCAGATATTCAATCTTCATCAGAGAGGGCTGATACTGATATTTTTATCTGTTGATTTTTTTTAAATTTTCATGTCGAACAGCTATATTGTTAGAATATACTTAGACTTTGCAAGAGACATACAACATTCTGTGAGACAGTTTTCAATGCGTAACAGCTTGTACTTCAGGGGTTTACCTTCCTTGAAATAACAGAGCCTACGTTTTAATCATCATTATCAAAGTTCAAAGGGAGTTTAAAGAACTCTTATTCAGTCTATCCCTTATTGATACTTGTGTCCTGGCCACATCACTCAATCTCCACTTTGATGCTTCTTTGGAGCCATGATTTGTTCATTGCTGTGTTTAACAGCTTGCAAGTACCTAGCTGCCTCTCGCCTTTACCCAGTGTGACCACTATGCAGTCAAAGAGGAAGACACCAAGCCTAGAAGACAGAGACCCTATGAGTGTCACAGCAATCTCTTCAATAGCTGGAAGTGAATTAGTAATTTGATCCCAATGCATAGTCTTAATCACTTAAATGAATGCTGATAAACTCATGGTTAGTTTCAAGAATGTGCCTAGAGAAATTCTTGCATAAGGGTACAAAGATAAATGAACAAGGATATTCATTGCCGTTTCATTTGTACCATTGACAAACTGGAAACTGAATTACCCTAGTATAAAGTATTTTTCAGTGAAACACGTGAGATCAAACTATACCTATTGATATGGAACCCTCTCCAAAATACTATTATACTTTCTGGTCTACGTAAGTGTGTGTGGATATATTTATATTAACATAGATGTCAATTATACACAGAAGGAACTGTCTCAAAAACATTTGTCACCAGTGGTTTTCTCTGAGCCTGGGAAGGGAGGAAAAGGAAATGATTATTGCGTTTTTTTTTCAGCATATGTTTGCAGTATCTGAATTTTTTAATGAACATGTTTTCATATGCGATTTTAATTATGTTTGCAAAGAATTACCATTCAGCCAAGAAAGTATATGTGAAATGCTTGTTTAGTGAATTTGTGAAGCAAAAAGAGAATGAAAGACTGTGTATGAATCCCAGGCAACTGCAAATGATCTTCCTGCTTTTTCAATACCATTCATTCCTAGGTGTTACACTGCCACACCCTGTGCCCAGATGACTGAGTTTGGTGGGTTATATAACAACGTTGATTATGCAACTGTCAGAGAGGATTGCAATGTTTGAATTACACACCCAGTGGAATGTGCTTAATCAGAGCACACCATGGGAGATGATCTAACATAAGGTCAGATCTAGGCTGTGGACAAACAGCAAACACAATGCTTAGCCTGCTGGTAGGCACTCACATGCCTAGCATTTCCTGGACAATGGAGGAAGGACGCTTTGCCCTGCTCATGAGAAATAGTGGACTCTGAAATTCCTTGGGTAACTTATGTGATGAATACTTCATAATGGATCACTCTACTAAATGCTGAGACCTCAACAGAAATGACCGTAGGACCATCACGCTTTAAACCTGGTCATGGCAGGGTGCCCTCCTCAAATCCCTTCAAAGTCTTCTCCTTGCCTTTTAGATAGTAAACTGAACTTAACAGAAATCAAGGCCCACTAAGGTCTGGCCTGCACTCCCCATTCTTGCCTTATCCAGGAAATGATGGCCTTACTGGTTTATCACAGAGATACCCAACGCAGTCCGTGCTGCTCTCACCATCAGATACCCTCCATCAGCCCACCCCCCCAGGGCTGCCACCAGCCTCTTGGGGAACTCTTCTGCACTTCACCTCCATGGTTGTTTTTCCTAAACGCCCCTTTTCACACTGCTTCCGCCCATCCTTGACTCCAAGACCTACCCCTTCCTAGAAAAACCCACATTCTAAAAGGGAAAAGGTTATAGATTCATTTACTGTTTTAAATGACTAGCATCTGCTGACATTATGGAGCCTTTTTAGGAAGAGGTGTCAACTTTAGAAAATGCAGGGCACTCAACTAAATTTAAATTTCAGATAAACAGTGCTTATTTATTATTATTATTATTATTCATAATTAGTCATATTATTCATAACTATTATTTTTTAGTGTATCACATGTGATTTTCATATTTTATTCGGCCTTCCTTTATCCAGGGCCCCTAAATTGATCAGGCAACAGCTACTATGTAAAGCATTGGGTCTATAATATAGAAGAAAAAAAGTGGCTAAAGCTCTGACTAAATGAAACAGATACCCAGGAGTATTCCAAGTATCAACAGAAGATGGAGAAGGCATTTTTCTGGCCATTCCTCCCCACCTATCCCGAATTACAAATTTTGAGAGAAAAGTCTTTTCCTGAATCTGATCTTAGTATATCCAGCTTATCATTCAAGAACCACATTCTCCTGCCGCAAATCTCAAATCTGTCCTCATAACTTTAATCTTTTGTGCTCATCCTAGTCTTTGGCCACATTTACAAATTTCACTGTCACATATATCCTATGTCCAGTTCTACATCCAAAACAAACAAACTGAAAACTGTACTAAGAAGGCTCTTATTCCTAGTACATGATAGTCCATAGGATTAAAATGTTACATAGAGTATAAATTGTCCATCTCTTTAGTTATTTGTAGCTGTTAGATCAGTAATACATGAATATACAGGCATCTGTAGTAATACAAAAGTGAAGAACAAATCACAACGTAACTATACCCTTTTCTAGTGCCTCCTTGTATAGGAAACCAAACTCACCACTAAGGCTTCTGGCGTGGACATTATTGGGCCCCATATTATCTCTCTCAGCTTGTAATTCCTGTCTTCATCATAACGAAATTAATTAAAAAATAATTCACTACATTAAGAATGTGGCACAAAGGCTTGGCGCGGTGACCTAGCAGCTTAAGTCCTCACCTTGAATATGCTGGGATCCCATATGGGCACCGGTTCTAACCCTGGCAGCCCCACTTCCCATCGAGCTCCCTGCTTGTGGCCTGGGAAAGCAGTCGAGGATGGCCCAAAACCTTGGGATCCTGCACCTGTCTGGGAAACCCGGAAGAAGCTCCTGGCTTTGGATCAGCTCAGCTCTAGTCATTGCAGCCACTTGGGGAGTGAATCAACTGATGGAAGATCTTCCTCTCTGTCTCTCCTCCTCTCTGTATGCCTAACTTCGCAATAAAAATAGACTTTTTAAAAAATGTGGCACAAGACTCAGATGGGCTCCATAAAGACAACACATACCAGGACTCAGAATTCATTACCTCAAGAGTTAGCATCCTCAATCTAGACTCTATTCTGAGAACCTTTCCATGAACTCTGGGTCCAGATGAGATAAAGAGATACTAAATCAGCACCACCAAGACAAACAGGAGCCCTCTTTGCCATCACAAAAGTGCACAGCTGTCACTGACCCTTCAAAGGAGACCCTGAACACTGTCTAGCCCCTAAAGACACACACAAGCTGATCATCTGCTGCTCATTCCCAACTTTCATCTGTAAATTTCATCACTCCAAACCCCCCAGGGAATTTGGGAATTGAGCCATAGTCACCTAGCGTTTTGTAAAATAAATGTCTTGTTTTGTCCATGAGCCAGGTATCAGTGGTTGGCTTGTTATCTATCAGGGAAGCCAACCTCACTTTTTGTGGGGTGTTCTACAACACACACACACACACACACACACACACACACACACACACGCAGTTGAATTTGGTGCACAAATAAACTAACCCTGTTGGCAAACTGTGTTCCCATTCCTGCTTTAAAGTAGGTCTCAGTCATTCCTAATAACTAAACACTGTTTTATGGAAGGTTAAAAAATATGAATACTTCTTTTCTGTTGGAAAACAAAGGGATACCTTTGACACTGCAAGGTAAACTTTGATTTTAAAACTACTCATTAGGCATCTCTGCTTTTCTCAAAGTTCCACTTTAATAACTTGTCGCCCCACATTCTCGTCGGCCCTTCTCCCTCTAGGTGCTCTACCTTGTGACTCTAAGCTAGTTACACCCCCCCTCCTTCATTCCATCATAAGAAAGACCGGATTTCTCACTGATCACATGTTCAAAAAAGATCTCTGTAACAAGACAGATTAGCCAGAGTTTTCTCTACCATAGATTTTATATGACGCAGGTGCCCTCTTACAGGAAGATCCAAAGGAACATGGAAATCTCTGTGATTCGTACTAAGCTTAATGAAGTGAAAAGCTGCAGAGAAATATGATGGGAGAACAAAAGAGTGTGATCTCATGGTAACGGCCTTTGCCAAGGTGATTTTGTGAACCTGTCTGTTCAGCATTTAGCTTTAAGGTTAATGCTACTTTCCCCAAGGCATAGGAAGGGTACTTCTGGGAGAAGGGTGTTACCCCTTCTTCGGAGCTGTATGTCAGAGAATCCTTCTATGATCAGCTTCAGAGGATACGGAGCAGAGGAAACAGGGTTAGGGTTAGGGTTACGGTTAGGGTCAGAGACTTCACTACTTGAGCTGTTTTTCCAAAGGCTATGGAGTCGTATTTTGAAGTGGCATGTCCTAAACCTCATCATTTCTAAACTCTTACTTCTTTCTTATGTTCATTTATTCTGCCTTCTCTAGTCACAGTGACATCTGTCTATTATCTTAGTCCACAAGCACAGGAACCTCCTTGGAAAATGTTTGGAATTCTTTGTTGAACTGCTTGTCTTCTGTCCTTGATGTATCATTACTAGTTTGTCCTTTCTGGGGGGACATTGAGAGTACATGGGGAAGTGACAGGAGACCATAGAAAGTATTGCCAAATCAAGTTGTTTGTCAAAACATATAGGAAAACCAGATACCGCAGCCAGTTATTTGCAGAGACAACGCCTCCTTGTAGGCAGTTCAGCAAGGAATGGGTCCAATGCTGGGCATGACGCCCTTTATACATTCTATGTGGGATATTTGTGGGGAAAAGGAGCACAGGTGGGAATGGGACATAGAAGTCAATTGGCTAACAAACGGGAGGAGCCTCCTTTTCTGCCTAGGCATGGGTCAGCTACATGCCTCTTGCCACAAAGATGCTCAAAGTGGTGGCCTTGCTGTACTTGTCAGGGGAAGATACGTGCCCTAACATGATTTCCTCCCGTGGTCAGTGACACCTCTGTACCATTTGTCCTCTTATGGTTCTGTCTGGTGTCCACCAGTTTTGACTAGAAGCTTCAAAAAATCATCTTACTTCTCTGTAAGAAAAGATTCAGGTCTTAGCTCTGTTTCTCGACACTAGAAGTTATGGTTTTGAAAGAAATTAAAAAAGGCAATCACTTTGCTTTCTTCAACATAAAGCCAACAAGACTAAAGTTGGGAGTATGAATTTTATTAGAAAATTTTGATAATTTTCCCCTTCATCTCTTCTTTGGATACACTATAATCCCAGACCTGCATTTCAACACTCTTATATACACACTAAAAGTTTTCGCAATCCTTTTAAATATCACGTTGCGACAAAACCTGTTGCTCTGATTCATTGCTTCATTGTATCTATCATAGTAAGTTTATTTTATAAACATCGCACATAACAGAATGTGCTTGTTCTGAAATATTTACCACATATTGATGAGGTTCAGGACAGCACCTCTGTATGACGGAAGGAGATCAGAACATATTTCAGTAGGCATCTCTCCTAAGGGTTATTCTGAGCTGATTATTTTGATAAATGGAAGACATAGAAGAAGTTCTGAAAACAAATTCCTATCTTACAAAGAAAATCTCTACAAAGGGTATTTCCCCTAGTGAAGTGGACCTAGGATGATGTGAAATCACATTAAATCTTATTAGTGAAGAAAACGTCCTCACAGGTCTGCATATTAATTCTCTACCTTGTTTACCAGACTCTTCCCAGCCTTCTCGTCCTGAGCCTCCTTCCGTATCCCACCTCGTTGATACCTGTGTTACAGGTCTAGTCATTGATTTCGTAAGAGTTATCTAATTAACTATTTAAAAGCCAGAGTTACTGAAATAGGAGAAGAGACAGGCGGAGATGTCTTCCCTCCACTGGCTGACTTCCCAGATGCAATGACCAGAGATGGGCCATATTTAAGTCAGGATCTTCCTCCAAGTCTCCCACATGGGTGGTAGGGGCCCAAATACTTGGGCCATCCTCCACTGCTTTCCCAGGCCGTTAGCAGGGAGCTGGATCAGAAGTGGAGCAGCTAAAATTTGCACCAGCACCAATATAGGATGTGGGTACTGCATGCAGCAGCTTAACTTGCTTGCCACTACACCAGCCCCAAGATCTATTCATTTTTCCCCCTAAGTATCTCCATGTACATATGATGCATATGATTCTGAATACCCCAAACTGGTTAGAGGAGTTCTAAAAGAAACTTCGAAACTAGATTCACTTGCCTGACACCAGAGTGATGAAAGAAAGGAGATATTTATTGCAAAAACAGAACAAGAAGAGTCCTGAAGAGTGAAAGATTTTTCTAGACTGGAGTGGGAGCTGACAGGTTTGAGTTCAGCCCATGTATGAACTCCTAGCTGTCCTGTTGTTGATTCGCTTTTCCTTGATCAGCAACATCACGTCCTTTGGGGAGGTGTGATAATGACAAAGGATGTTCCAGTCAGTGTAGGGATGACATTCAGGTGGTAGCTAGTTGCTGTTCATATTCTGGGGTTTCTGGAAAAGAAACTCATCCAGACTAACATTGAACACTGAGGGAAATACCGCGAACACAAAGGAAAAATAATGAACTAATGAGTCTGATGATTAGGGATCTTATGGGGCCAAGTACACGCACCACTCCCTGGACTCAGCGAGCCAGAGGCTCATTTGCAATCACAAAAGCAGGACCAGGAAATCCTGAGCTAAGGGAAGGAGGCTGGAAAACTGTCGGAGCTGACTGAGACGTGACCGAGACATGATGATATCTCATAGTTGCTTTTCTCTGCTAATCTGGGGTGGTTCTTTTTGTTTGCTTTTGTTTTTTGTTGCACGAATCTCCCACAACTAAAAACTCTTAAGGAGTAGAAATGAATTATTTCTTTCAGAGTTCACTAAAACACTCAAAAAGGAATATTTTATATCCTTAATCCTGTAAACTAAATGTTAGTGCTAAAACAGAGCATTGTGTATGTTTTAGAAGCAATCATATTCCCACGATTATTTGTACATCATTATTTGCTTTTGGAAATGTGTCCTTGAAAGGCCTGCACACAGAAATGCTTTTTCCAGTGGTTGAAATAGATGCAGCAGCTGGCACATACCCTATACGCGACATTCATCGAATAGACACTTGCATCGTTCCTTTCACTTAGCCACTGCTTAGCTATTCAGTGTACAGTCTTTACAACCTCCTTCTACCTTCCAGCTACTAGGTATAAAGTCGTGGATCCATCCAATAGACTAAGTGCCAGCTTATTAAGTGCATGTGAATTTTTGATGTAAACCAGAAATTATCCTATTTAACGACACAAAATATAGGATTCAAAATTTTGAATGTGTCTTCAGAAGAAAACCAGAAAAGACTGAAGTAGCTTTTTTTTCCCCCTAAAACCAATCATACTGAAGGTGTGTTGTTAACGAGATCTGACGAACTTGACTAAATATAGTAAAGGCCTTCCTGGTGGTGAGCACCACTAAAAAAAGAAGAAAAAAAACACAGCATCTGGTTTTCAAAAGATAACAGTCCCTCCTAAAACCTGCTAACTCTCTATACAGAATCCATATTATCATGAAGAGTGCTTGAGCTAAAGTTTATTTTGCTAGTGCTGTAGTTCAGAAAATAAAACCCAAAGTAAAGCTTTGAGAAGCAAAGCTGTGCTCAGATCCTCCGCTTTTCCACCCCCCGCACCTCATTCTCCTCTGAAGCAAATACTGAAAACTAGAGGTCCCAGCAGGGCTGTGGCTTGGCAGGAGACTGTGTGAGTCCAAGCTGCTCCACTTGCAACCCATTCCACTGCTAAGGTGCTTGGGGAAGCAGCAGGGATGACCCCAGTCATGTCCTTAGAACCCCGCACCTGTGTGGGAGACTCAGAAGTCTCTGGCTCCTAGCTTCCAACCGATCCATCTCTGAGCATCTTGTCATTTTGGAAGTGAGCCAGGGGATGGAAAATCCCTGCCCCTGCTTCTGTACTTCTTTCAAATAAATAAACAAATAAATAAATAAATAAGGCAGTAGGGGCCTAAAGTTCATCTTCTCCAAGATTGGTCATGGAGATTAGAACTCACTTTCCTCTCTGTAACTTTGAAAATAGACTTTCAAAATAAATAAATAAATCTCATAAAAATTGATCTTAATTTTCCCCTCCCTTTCTGTGCAAAGTTGGCCAGAAAGAAATTTTCTGAAACCTGACTGGTTTCATTTTCAATCTAATGACCTCCCCACCCCAGTTCTGCCCCAGATAGGAAAGGAATAAAAGTCAGCCAATACTGACTTCTAGCTAGGCTGGGGAGTAACGGAATCCTTCCCTGTTGTGGGAGCATAGGTTGGTTCAATGTTTTAGAGAATGATATATTGCTATCAAGTAAAGCTGAAAGTGTGAATATCTTAGAACCCAGCAACTGCGTGGCGAATATTCTGGAGATATTCTTGAGCAGGTACACAAGTAAACAAGGGCAATGGTAATTTTGAATGTACTGTTCGCGTTAGAAAATGTGGAAGTAATCTAAATATTAATGGGGACCAGATACACAAATGCTAATATATTTGCATAAAGGAGTTTTACACACAATACAAATATATGAAACAAGGTTCCATAAAAGAGAAAATATAGCTCTCATAAAGATACATCTAAAAGCAAGCTAAACCAGAAAATCTGTGCTATGGCACAATTTTATTACACAAGAATATTTTGATTCTTATAAATGTCAGTAAGAATATAAAAATGTACAAAATAGGACTAATTACAGTTGGCACTTATAAAAGGAGAAATACAGTCAGGGAGCAATTCAACAAGGGGTTTGATTAGGTAAGGAGTTATATGACTTTTGTAAACCTAACATTTAAAAAGCACTGTATGTATAATTTTTGAAGATTCATTTTATTTATTTGAAAGGTAGAGTAATGGAAAAAGGGAAAGAGAGAAAATGTCTCCGCAAGTTTATTCTCCAAGTGGTCACAACAACCATAGCTGGGTCAGACCAGAGCCAGAACAAATAGCTACTTACTGGCCTCCCATATTCGAGGCAAGAACTCAAACCCTTGGGCCATCTTCTGATGCTTGCTCAGCAAGCAACTGGATCAGAAGTGGAATAGCCAGGGCTTGAACTGGCCCTTATATAGGATACTGGCATTGCAAAAGGCAACTTAACACACACACATACGTGTATATACATATATATAATACATATATATATATTCATAAACACAAAGATTTATTTTGCTTTTATTGGAAAGACAGATTTTTATCTCTTTTATTTATTTATTTTTCCAGCAAGAAGGAGAGACAGAAAAAGAAAGCTCTTCCATCTGCCGGTAAACTCCCCAAATAGCAGTAATGCCTGGAACTGAGCCAATCTGAAGCCAAGAGCCAGGAGGCTCTCCTGGGTTTCCCACACGGGTCCAGCATCCCAAGGACTTGGGCCATCCTCTGTTGCCTTCCAGGCCATAAGCAGGGAACTGGATTGGAAGTGGAGTAACTGAGACACAAAATGGTGCCCATATGGAATGCTGGCATTGGAAGGTGGGGGATTAGCCTGTTGAGCCACAGTGCCAGCACCTCCAATAATTATGTATGAGGAAGTAGCCTATTATCTTTGTAGTGCCATAGGGAATTAGGGAGAAGCTGTCTTGAAGTGATGATCTGCACAGAGTTCAGCAATAAAGAACATCTATGTTATCTTACAGAATTAGAAAGAAAATGTTGGCTAAGAGACCAGCACAGAAGAAAATAAACAACATTTTCTGGATCTAAAAGTCAGAAACCATTGAGAATTCTTTGAGAAATCATGAAGGCTTTCAGCTATATTTGACTTGCTTGTTATTAATCAGCTTTTCCACTAAGAGTATTTTCCTGAAGTATCAGGGAGTGAAAAAGGTAGCAAATCCTAAAGAGAAATAAATCCTAAAGAGAAATAAAACCAGGCCTGGTGCGGTAGCCTACCGGCTGAAGTTCTTGCATTGCATGTGCCTGGGATCCCACATTGGTGTCAGTTCGTGTTCCGGCTGCCCTGATTTCCCTCCAGCTCCATGCTAGAGGCCTGGGAAAGCAGCAAAGCATCCCGATAGCGAGGGAGGCAACAATTGAAGCTCAGGGAATTGGGGGCTGGAACATACTCCAGGACACTAACTGTGACTCATTCAAGTTATTTAGTCAGCCAAATTCAGTCTGCCTTGCAGACCACAGCAGGAAAACAATCTGTGCTCCCAGCAGGAAACTGATAGAAATCAACTTCATGTGGAGTATTTTAAGAAATGTCATAGGCAACACAAAAAAATGATAACGATTTTGAAAAAAAAGAAAAAAGTTGGGCAGATACTGAAATAATGGCTCATACTGAAAGCAGCTAAATGTGAGGAAATTGTAAAGTTATGTAGGGATGAAATATACAAAGAACACTAAGACGTGGTAGGATATCAGAATAATAAGCATCTTATCCTAAGGACTTTGAATTTTATTCAGTTAATTCAAAGGAATCTTGGAAGCAAATGCTATTTCCTCATCACTGTGCTAAGAGGTGATTATAGAAGCATGAAGGAAGTGAGCCAGCCATGTTGTCGCCTAGACTCCTGTCTAGTCATTTGCCTTGATTAGTGTCGCAGTGCGTCCGCCTCCCCACAGACCTCTCACCTTTGAGTTCAGTGCCATGATTAAGAGGATATCCTATGCAGTTGCACAGCTTGGATTAAAAAACCTTGGTGAGATTTTCAGCATTTTATGTCAACCATGCCATTCAAAAATACAGCTGGTAAAATTCGTTTTCTCGTAACTTTGCAATTGCAATCAAGTCAGTTAGCCTAGGTAAAATTTAAACAACTCCAGCGAGTAAGGAATATGACATAAATGATGAGTTTATGTATTGTCCCTCTGCCTCCGTGGCCCAAATCCCTCCCACCTGTGCTCCAGGATTCTCTCATCTATTCTGTTTTCAGGCATGTTCAGTTTTGTTTTTAACATTCACACGTGCAGCCCTAAATAGATTGTTTCTATCCACACAGTTTCCTCATGGTAGCCTTCATGGTGGTTATCATTATAGAATTTTAAAAATATGCTCTATAGGCTAATCATCAAAGTTTTATTGGTGTCTGTGTGACAATAGTTTCAAAAGCTCTTTGTCATCTTCGTTATTCTTGATGTCCCCAGTAACTAGACTGAGCTCGCTTCCGTGTCTATAAAGTAGGAATGGCTGTGTTGCCTATCAACCTGAACTAGCAAAACAAATTTTTTTTCTTTTTTTTTTATTATATTTTTGACAATCTTTACATAGTTCATTAGGGTAAAAAGTTCAAGGGCTACAGGAAAGTGGGTAAGTATTATTTCTATATTGTTTCCTTCATGTTTAAAGGGGGGTCTTAAGGGAGAAGGCCCACCAAGTTTCCCACCCTCCCCAGGTCCCGGATGTAGGGTGTGCTCCAAGGTTCTTGCTCAAGTGGTTTTGATAATTCACCAGTTATGAATCGCTGCCAATCTAGCAAAATGAATTAAATTCATGAAATTATTATTATAATCTGAAACACTTTGTAAACTTAAATGCTATTAAAACGAACGTTCTTCCTGGCGGGCAGGTGGGCAGAACACACCAGAAACTTGTAGCTCATAACGTAGTCTAAAGACACACCTGGAATTGCCTGGTAACTTGTTAGCAAGAAAAAAAAAAAAATATCTCAGGCCTACCGCATATCTGTGAAATTTCTGTATTTTAACAAAAATCTCCAAGTGCTTTAATGCACATTGAAGTTTAATGAGCGTCATACATTTGAAAAGCTGCAAACACTTGCACTCTGTGACATTGATGTTCCAGATTTATCATGAGAAAATGATTAGACAAGTATGATACGTGTATAAACTACCTAGCAGCTTCAAATAGCAAAATCTTAGGAAAAAAAAAAAAACCCTGAATGTCCACTAATGGAAACTTGATGATGTGTGTGTGTTTGGCACAGAAGTACAGCAATATTTCCGCATTAATGATATCCGGAGGGGAATCAGACCATCTGCCTTTTACATACATGTCCCAAGTGTTTTTTTTTTTTTTTAAAGATTTTTATTTTTATTATTTTTTCATTGGAAAGGCGGATATACAGAGAGGAGAGACAGAGAGGAAGATCTTCCGTCCGATGATTCACTCCCCAAGTGAGCGCAACGGCCGATACTATGCCGATCCGAAGCCAGGAGCCTCTTCCGGGTCTCCCACGCAGGTGCAGGTTCCCAAAGCTTTGGGCCGTCCTCGACTGCTTTCCCGGGCCACAGGCAGGGAGCTGGAAGGGAAGCGGGGCTGCCGGGATTAGAACCGGCGCCCATATGGGATCCCGGGCGTGCTAGGCGAGGACTTAGCCACTTGCGCCACCGCGCCGGGCCCATCCCAAGTGTTTTTAAGTGTTCAAGTGTTTTACGTGCTTGTCCCTTAAAAAGTTTGCCAATACGTCCAGCTGTTTCATTTGCTCTATGTAATCAATTTCCACTGACATAAGTGGAAAAGAGATATTAAAGATATGTTTAGAGAATTCTCCCTGGGCCATTTACAAAATTTGTGTTCGTGAAGTGGCTTATTTGTTTATTTTAGCTGTGAAATGCGGGTAGCTCTTTTATTTCTTAGCCATCGAGGGTCACCTTGTTTAATCTGTTACTCTAACTGTACGGTGTTCTATTTGTCTATTTCACCCCGACCAAGTTCAGTTTGAGCATTTTGAGGGAAAACAGTATTTCCTGAGCAAATTCTCTAGCTTTGTACTTCGAGCTTCGTACGTCCGCTGCTTCTGAAATCCAGAGCCCCTTCTCTGCTTGATCTTCCTGCTATGACTCTCATCACCACGTGCGCTGCTTCTATTTTACCTCTTGATTGCCTCTCTCCACCCAAGGCAGGGTCTATAAAGCAGGAAACAGTGTCTTTCTTCCTGGTTGTATCCAGGGCACTTACTGTCCGACACCTAAAAAGTCATTGATAAATGTTTGCGGAATGCATTTAAGAAAAAACATTTTAGGATACTTAAAGGTTGGTTTGCTTGGGCTGGGAAACGAAATTCTTTACTGTCATAATGAAGGCTAGATTTCAAGATACACTCGGCTTTTATACATCCCACCCTCCCCACCTCCGGTTTAGTCTGCTAGTAAACATTAAAGCTGATAATGCTGACTGTAAGAATAAAGGAAATTATCCAGTTCTATATGTAGACAAAAGACAGAGAGTGCATGGGACTATCTCGGAAGTCCCGCCACGTTCATCCAAGGCAGAGTGCATCAAGCAGAAGCAGCAGGTCACACATAGGTCTGGGCAGAGTAAGCCATCTGAAAATGTGTGACAACCCCGAAGTCAACGAGTCGAGGAGAGCCGAACTGGAAGAATGAGACAACTGTGCTTGTTCACCTGGGCACGACAATACGCCATAAACAGAAACACGTCTTACATAGAAATCATTATTTGTTAAGTGCATGACTAAACTACCCATCAGTGGAATTCAAATAAGCATTAAAAATGTCGCTGTAAATGCAAAGTTATTGACACACTGGAAGGTGAAACCTCAAGTGAGAAATTAGAGCATGACCCCACTTTTGTCTATCTGCATACATACATAACTAGGAGGAAGGGAATACTAGACACCAGTGGTCGTTTGACTTTTCTCTGGGCAATGAAATTACAGGTATTTAAACTTCTTTATATTTATCCATATTTGTTCACGTATAAATGAGAATTTGCTGCATCCATTATAGGATGTGTTTTAAAACTATCTGCAGGTGGGCCCGGCGCAGTCGCCTAAAGTGCTCCCCTTGCATGTGCCCGGGATCTCATATGGACATCTGGTTGTGTCCCAGAGGCCCCGCTTCCCATCCAGCTCCCTGCTTGTGGCCCGGAAAAGCAGTTGAAGATGACCCAACTTTAGGGCCCTGTACCTGCATGGGAGACCCAGATGAGGCTCCTGGCTCCTGGCTTTAGATAGGCCAAGCTCCAGCCATTGCAGCCTCTTGGGGAGTGAATCAGCAGATAGAAGGTGTTCCTCTCTGTCTCTCCTCTCTGTGTATCTGCCTTTCAATAAAAATAACTAAATTTTAAAAGAGAAAACAAAATCTTAAAAAAAAAAAAAGAACCTATCTACAGGTGAAGACATTCCATCACTTCTCCTGATCTCAATACTTGAGCATCTTGTTTAATTTCTGCAATTCTAAACAAGTCCTTGGAGTTCCAGTTGCAAGAAAGCTGAGGGAGGAGTGAGAAGCTCCTCCCACTTCTCACAGCTTCCTCCAACTGTTAAAATGCTTCTGACTGCCTCTTGACACACACAACCAACAGACAACACCACCCAGTGGAAGGAGCAGTGCTAAAAGCCAAAATCAAAGGTAAGGATGGTAGCCAGGGAGCGGGGGAAAGGCTGGAAAGAAAAACTTGAGAATCCTAAGGAATCTAACTGCAGATTTGGCTCCCATCCTCGTGTTCTGTTACAGAGCAATCAGGCTTTGTCAAATGCGTTGCTTTTAAATGTTAAATTCAGACGTGGTACACAAGCTTTGCAGCAAAGTCCATCAGACAGCTCAGCTTTTTTTTTTTTAAGTGGAGGAGGAGGAGACTGGGATATGCCTAGGGAGGCATTTTATCAGCGAGTGTTGCTTATTACATTACCACTAATTACCTGACTACAACGTGAGGATTCTCTGGCCTTTGTTCAAGGTAAGCAGCATCGATCAATCGAACTCCTTGAAAAGAGACGATGACCAAAAGGGTGGCAGTGATTGGAGCTGGGGTCAGTGGCCTCATCTCCCTGAAGTGCTGTGTGGATGAGGGGCTGGAACCCACATGCTTTGAGAGGACTGAAGATATCGGAGGGCTCTGGAGGTTCAAAGTAAGTGAGATGTTCTTGTTCCTGATGGCTTTATCCTGCTGTTTCTGGGGGGGAGTGAAGCTGACCATAGACCTTACCGAGGGAATTCCTGAACAACTTTGATTGATTTTTTTTGGTAGCAGTTAAGAAGCTGAGGTGACAAGGTGGCATCTCTCCCCACCTGTTACAGGTGAGGTCTCAGACAAGTTCTTTCCAGCTCTCATCTCCGTTTCCTCAGTTGTACGTGGCAACAGGAAGAACACTGCACTTGTCCCAATGTGCTATTCAAAGATCAAGGGAGATACTGCATGTGGAGAATTTAGAATAGTTTCTGACTTACTCTAAAGTTTAGTAAACATTAGCTATTAATTTTAAGTACATAATGTATAGATTAGTAAGCAGAATGAGGAAAGATAGGGTGACCCAGGGTCATGTAGCTGGAGGAACTGGCACTCGAACCTATTGCCAATGACTCCTAAGCACTAAAAGCCAATTTTTCAAAAAGTGTCCCAACACTGCATTTTCTTTTAAACACGTTAAGCAGATGTTTAAGTTCAGAACTCAGGGACAGTGAATTTAGGATTAAATATCAGGTTTATCTAAATGAAGCACTAAAACACACGAGACCCTTCCAGAAAGTGACAAAAGGACTGAGTGCATGGAAAGCAGACTTGTATCAGCACAGACCCAGTGGTCTCTCCTACATTCTCCCACACTGGTGGCAAAGTTGAATAGCATAGGTGCTGCGCCAGTTCCAACCCAACCACAAACTTAATGGTGTTTTGTCGTTGCTTTTAAAGTATTAGCTTTCTCAAAGGCAAATGATCATAACACAAATCTGAAATCTTTTTTTTTTTTTTGCTTTGTTTTGTTTGTTTTGTTTTTTTTGATTCTGAATTCTGGGCGGTAGCCCAGACCTAAGTCTCAGAAGAATCTGATAATGATACAAGTTTGACAGACATCGCAGAAATACCAATCTTAAAAGAACCTGTTATTTCAAACTATTCAAACACATTCAAGTTGATGGGGAAGTTGATCCTTCCGAGGCAAGTAGCTTTACTTAAAGCAAAACTGGAAAAACAGCTTGAATCACATTCATTTCGTATTAATAACTGGCCATTAACACCATTATACGTTTACTTGAAAGGGTAATACAACCTGGTAGTAATTCTTGCTTTCATCAAAGATAGATTATTTCTGTCTGCCCATACACATTCCATTTGAGATTTGTCTCCAGGTAACCTCTTGCCTCCTTGAGGAAGAATTGTAGACATTACAACAAAATTCTATTTAATGATAATTTATCATTTTATTTAATTACTTGCTTTAGGATTTAATGTCTAGAAGCCAATGTTCTCTACTTGATATTCATTGATTTACTAACGTAGGAGGGGCAAGTTATTTTGAGTGGCCCGTCAGATTTCTGGGAAGGAATTTCTTGTCCCAAAAACACTTCCCTGGCACCAGTTACTTATTACCTAAAACTTCAGAATTAAAGACACTTTCCTAGGGTTTACAAAAGTTAGACTAAAATATGAATTCATTAGTACTTATTTGATAATAATGACTTATGTAAGCAACTCTCCAGAACCTGTAAAATGTTGCATTAAATCGAGGTAGTGAGGAAATAAAAGCAAATGTCTCCATTCCAAAAGTCACAGTCTCCCATCCCACCCCCAGCCCAGAGCGAAACATACACTACGCGACACTGTTTCCCAGTCTGTAGTTGGGACCACGTGGAGGGCTTGTTGCACCAGGGAGATAACCAAGAGCAGGTGTTGCACATCCCAAGGAATTATGCCTCTGGAAACTCTCCCATCTAGAATCAATTGATAAAATGAAATATTCTTTAACTTTTCTATTCACACATACTCCATCTGAGAGATGACTTCATACATTTAGTGATGAAAAATAAAAATACAATGAAAAACCCTATTTTTAATTTTTAATTTTATTTTAAAAAGATTTATTTATATATTGGAAAGGCAGATACACAGAGAGGAGAGACAGAAGGGTCTTTTATCCGATGGTTCATTCCCAAGCGACTGCAACGGGCCAGAGCTGCGCCCATCTGAAGCCAGGAGCCTGGAGCTTCCTACAGGTCACCCACGCAAGTGCAGGGTTCCAAGACTTTAGGGCTGACTTCCACTGCTTTTCCAGGCCACAAGCAGTTCCTATGTGCTCCAGTTCATGTTCTGGTTGTTCTGCTACCCATCCAGCTCCCTGCTTGTGGCCTGGGGAAGCAGTGGAGGATGGTCCAAAGCCTTGGGACCCTGCACCTGCACAGGAGACCCAAAAGAGACTCCTGGCTCTTGGCTTTGGATTGGCTCAGTTCTGGTCATTGAGGCAGCTTGGGGAATGAAGTAGCAGATGGAAGACCTTTCCCTGCCTCTCCTTCTCTCTGGAAATTTGACTTTGCCATAAAAATCAGTAAATATTAAACAACAAAAAAAGTAAAACATAAAAAAAAAACCGTACTCCCTTGTTCCAGCCACAATACTGAACTCTGCCCAAAGGTTCTCCAGCGCCCTCTAGTGGCAGTCAAGAGATGTGCGAATGGTGAATCATTTTACAGTATTCAGTACGTTTTTCTGCAAGGGGGACACCAGGTATGCTTGATTTTTCTTCACAATTTCCACCGAAAGGAGTTCTTGTGATCATTTTCATTAACAAATGACCAGGAGACGGGGATCTGGGTCAAATAACTTACTAGAGAAATATATGCAATAGAGAGGAATAGCAATGATGGTTGGATGGATTTCGGAAGCCTCGCGCTTTTACCTCTTAGTTACTGAAGAAAACGGGATTTTTCTTCAGCCATTGATCTCATCCATATTCCTTCTTATTTCACATGCCTTGTGTTTACAGGGAAGTTACCAATACGCATCATGTTTCTGAGTTTTTCTGGAGATGTGTGTGGGTGGGTAAGGCGTGCACATGTGTCTATATTTTTTCAGGGTGTATACTCCCAGTTAGTTTCATTTACCTTCACTTAACAGGTTCCAGATATCTCCTCATTTCACCTTCCTTCCTGTAGATCGAGCCTGAGTTATCGCTTTCTTTTAACATGCAACTCCCCTATGCTTGAGGAGTGAATCAGAGGACGGAAGATCTTCCTCTCTGTCTCTCTCTCCTCTCTGTATATGTGACTTGGCAATAAAAATAATTTTTTAAAAGGTAATATTTGATATGAATCTATTTGTCAAGCATTTGATATATACTTACATGTATCAAATCTAATATGTATGCTCAGTCTATATTAGTTCTTTTTATCCATGGGAAAATAAACCAGTTTTGTCCAATTGCATCTAAATACACAGACATCACCTAGACGTGGGAAGCAGCAGAGAGACAAAGCATCTTTTTAAATTTTGTTTTCCATTCAACCTAACATCAAGATTATCACTTCATCATTGGGGGAAAAAAAAATAACTGTGTCATCATTCTGTTGGTGAATGACCCACATAAAGCTTCCAAAGCAACATTTTTTCCCTGCTCTAAAATATAATACAGGAACTCAGATATCAGAACCCATTCTCTAATTTCTCAAAATCCTATTATAATTACCCTGGCACTGAAACTTGTCACATTTCAAGCTGATTTATTGAGTCTTAAAAAGCAAGCAAACAAATAAAAACCACCACCACCAACAGGAAGTAAAACCATTGGCTACTATAAATTATGGCAAGTTTAATGCTTTTAGCACTAGCAATGTTACAAGCAAAAAAAGAGGCAAACCTTGATCAAAGATGTGTTTTGGAGTGAGGCATTGTGTTGAGCACCATAATGTCATAAAGTCTTGTATTAGCTATTGGATATTAGAGTTATTAATGAGCTCCGTTTTACACAGGAAAACAAGGAAATTCACTTACGGAGTTTGTCCGTGATCACAAAGCCTTTAAAGGAAGTAGATTAGGAGACCAACCTAGACATGCTGACTCCAGAACCCTGCGTTTTCCCTCCCAAAGTTATCTGGTGTTAGGGAAATTAGTATTTGTGTGTGTGTGTGTGTGTGTGTGTTTCATGAACTACTTCCCCTGTTTAGAATTTGATTGTATAAAAATTTCAGATATTCAATCTTGCTAAGGAAATTGCATTTCATCACATGGAAGCATCTAGAAATAATTTAACGCATCCAATTAACTTTAGTGTTATGCAATTTGAAGTAGTAGTTGAAAATAAAAATACTATGATTTATTCATTCAGAGTTAAGATCATTATGCTTCTAGGTATTAGATAACCTTCAACTATATTATGGTACAAGCTTAACACATAACTTGAGTTAAAAGGAATTATCTCCCAAGTCTTGATTGTGAAACAAAATGTTAAACACACCGGTCCTGGAATAAGTCTATGTTAGCTAAGAGTGCATAAGTAATGGATTATGCGTACATCAGTCAACAATAATATAAAACAAGCAGAGAAAAGGAAGAATTATTTAGAAGAATTCTACATACATAGTCATCTTAAGTGATATGAACTAAGATCAAACAGCACTCTAGCTCCACTGATTTATGTTCAGATAAAAACTGAAATTAAGGGAAGAGAGAGAGGAAGAGAGAGAGAAAAAGAGAGAGAGAAAAAGAGAGAGAAAGAGAGAGAGACTCTAGTACACATGGAAAGCTTTTTTAA
Organism: Ochotona curzoniae; assembly: GCF_017591425.1. Taxonomy (NCBI): domain Eukaryota; kingdom Metazoa; phylum Chordata; class Mammalia; order Lagomorpha; family Ochotonidae; genus Ochotona; species Ochotona curzoniae. The sequence continues at coordinate 1,547,202 of NW_024466327.1, forward strand.
ACAGCAAACCACAGTAAGATCTCCCTTCAAGGGAGGATGAAGGACAGCTTCTTGGACAGAGAACTCATGCATAGTGTTAAACGTCCTTTGCCGGTTCCTTTGATGTTGGTCTAAGCAGCTGTCCTGGATGCCCTTTTACTGTGTGCTGGACAGGGAGATGTAACTGACGTTGTCATTTTCTTCAATAACGGTAGTTATTACTACCAAGCAACCAGTGCCTCTCCATTTCTCGCACAGACAATTGGAACCAGAAATCTGACCTACGTATTACTCCTTCTACCAGTCTCATCATCTCTTAAAGTGTTACCTGAAATGTAAAGAGGTCTTCATTACTTATTTTATTTTTATTACTATTATTATTATTATTTTGATGATCTTCGCATAGTTAATTAGGGCACAAAGGACCAAGAGCTACAGGAAAGTGGGTAAGACCATTGTTTCCACATTCTTTTTTTTTTCTTTTTGTTGTATCTAGGGGAAGGGGAGAGATAAAGGGAGAAGCCCTACCCAGCCTCCCACCCATCCCAGGGTCCCCAATATGAGGCATGCTCTGAGCACACTGCTCAAGTGATTTTGATAGTTCAACAGTTCTGCCAGTCTCGCCATTCTAAGAACAATGAAATCTCTCCAGAATCAACTGGCTGACATTGTCCACCTTGGAGTCTCTGCCCAGGTTTTCACTTCCAACATGTAGGTGGGGTAGCTGATTGATTTGTTCTGTCCTCCATCCTCTGATGTGGTACCAGGTATCCTCTGCAGGCTCCAATTTACTGCCATATCCTCTGTATGCCCTTGGATGTGCTGTCCACTGCTCCACCTGAGCCTCCGAGAGGCTCAGCTCTGACACATGCACTCCACAGTCAGACCGTGCAACCTGCACTTCTCTTCATGGTTGGGGTTGAACTGGACTGTGGGATAGACTGTGGTGATATTTAAGTAAACAAGATAATGTATTTAAATTAATTCCTACACACTTTGCGCATCTTTACTCTGATGCTGAACCAAAATAGCAACACTACCCTTTACCTGTATTATGTCTCAAACACCGCCTCCTCAGAAGTGTTTATCAAAGAGTTCTTGGGTACAGTTATTTAAATCTTCCTGTTAAGATCTTGTTAATACTTCGATCCGAGGGCTGCTGATTCACACCTGATTCTTTTTATGGTTGAACATAAAGAATATTACGCAGAGAACTGCTTGCAGAAGAAAGTATGAACCAAATCCTAACACCGAGAGCTCGTATCTCACTGAAGCACACGCACCAACTTCTGAAATCAAGTCTAAGATTTGATTGTTATTAAATCATTTGAGGAAGCTTGCAAAAATCATAAAGGCAGACAAGTCCAAGTCACCACGTGAGCCCTCCCTGCTCCTACCCTTCACATAGAATTCTTAGATGACTTGTCCCATGTCTCAGGGATCACAGATTCCTAAGGAGGTACAGGCTATGTATATCCTACCCAGAGGGAATTGAGGAAGAAAACTGATTGTTGGAAAGATTTTCATTAGCAAGGTATAGGCCTGGCATGCTAATATCCTAAAGTTTGCCAAAGAAACTGTCTCCATCCCCCGTTTCACTCATGTCAGTAGCATCTTCAGTGAGCAACAATGGTAGTCAACAAACAGGTCGCAGTTCCCAGAATGGCACAGCTAATAAATTTCCCACCATCAAATTAACTCTTTGATCATGTACAACAATAAAAAAAGATGACACCACTCAAGCATTAGAATATATTTTTTTTTGCAGTAGAGACCTTGTAAATGCATGATGTTTGCTAACTTTTTTCTTTAGGAAAACGTGGAGGATGGCCGGGCAAGTATCTATCAGTCTGTCATCACCAACACCAGCAAGGAAATGTCCTGTTTCAGTGACTTTCCGATGCCTGAAGATTTTCCAAACTTCCTACACAATTCTAAACTTCTGGAATATTTCAGAATTTTTGCCAAAAAGTTTGATCTTCTCAAATATATTCAGTTTCAGGTATTGTAATTTGGGGGAAAAGGGGTTCTTTTCATTAATTCAGTTCACATTTAAATAGCAAAGATATTCTGACAATGAAAGAAGTTTTGAATAAAGCATCCCAGTGCAAATATTATTGGAGGAAATGGAGATGTCAGCTAAAAGGAGTGTCATTACCTCTACTTCTGTACATCTAGCAAAAGAGGAAACTCATTCATTAAAATTTTGAATGTTGATGATATTAATGGCAATATTATACGTAAACTAGTATTACAATCAATAACTCTAGTCTCATTGATCATGGAACGTTCCGTGAAGAAAATCAAGTTCCTGTTTTCTGAACCTCTCTATAAAAACGATTTTTCACCCAACTGCTGAAGTCATTAACATGCTTAATATTGTCCATTCATAACATGAGCAACTATTCATATTTATTTTTCTCTGGGTGCAAACTCCAGAAATACATATATGGTCACATTATTTTGAATGACCTTTTCCTGTGTTTCTTGGAAAGCAAATGATTAGCACCAAAACCAAAATCACAATATTCTTAGGGATGGGTGTTTGCTACAAGAACAAGGATGCGACCTGGGAGCTTTGTGTGTCCTACTGTAATAAGATGTTAACGACTGCTATTCGGTGGAGGGCTGACAGTGTGTGAGGCACTGTGCCAAGTGTTTCACAAACAACACCTTGTCTTACTAGAGTCCACACAAATGTGATCACATACAGGGTCCTGACAACTGGTGCTTTATAATCTGAGGGGTTGGCAGATCAGCGTGTGTCTTATACCGCTGTCCAGACACACTGCCTTCTTTTCCTTTTGCCTCTAAAGCCTTTTTTTCAGTACTTAACACCCTTGAATATCTGAGTTCCCTCTGCTGAATAGGTCTTTCACCCAAAGCAACATATCCTTAGCCACCAGCAAATAAGGGCACACTTAGTAGTCCTTACCTTTGTAACCTGAAATGGTCCCAAAATGGAGTCACAGATGACATTCAGTTTACCACTGGACAGACTTCTAAACACGTCCCAAGTGATGCTACAGTAATTCTTAAGAATGCCTTCTCTGTGTTTGTTCAAGACAACTGTGATTAATGTGAAAAGGCGCCCAGATTTTTCATCCTCTGGCCAGTGGGAAGTTGTTACCCAGAGCAACAACAAGGAGCAGAGTGCAGTGTTCGATGCGGTTATGGTCTGCAGCGGCCACCACATTCTCCCTAACATCCCACTGACGTCATTTCCAGGTGAGGAAGGAGGACAGCCCTGCCCTCTGGAGTGGGTTTGGATACTTTCTATGAAATTGGATGGATGGGCAGGACTCCCTACGAAAGAGCCTAATGTTAACATTGGGGAAGAGTTGAAAAAAGAAAAGATAATGGATGACATTACTTTCTTGTGAACTCTTGTGTCACATTGACTATCAATGGGCTACTGACTTACTGCAATATGTAATGGCTGTGTGCCCAGATTTTATTTTATTTTTTTTGCTTATTCAAAACTAGAAAAAGATTCTAATTAACACATAATTGCAATAGTAGTACTTCATCTGTTAAAGGAATAGTTTCTTAAAATATATTCTATGCATTTCATGGAGCAGTAAGACCAAATACAATGTCAATTAAAAATACGTTCCCCCAAAAACGAAAGAAGAAAGAGGGAGTATTATTATGTTCTTAGCATGGGGTTTTATGAACTACCTCAAATCTGTTAAATTGGCATGAGAACAGCTAAAAATTGTGTCAAAAGAGTTATCATGCATTTTCTGTAACCTTGAGAATCTATTAATACATTTGTTTGTAAAATCAATAGAAAACAATTTAAAGCCATGAAATATCTGTTGTATAATGCTGAAGAGTCACCGTGCAATTCAAAACAAGATAGCGGGTAGCACAGAGCACCTGGGTCTACTCCACCTGTCAGCATCATTTGTCACTAATAACGATGCAAGCTGCAGCCCCTGAAACCAGTGTTGATTCTGTGCTGCGTACATGGTGCCTGACATTTTGCAATGTGCTTTGTTCTTTGATTTTGTTATTGGCCTTGTGTTTGCAACTCTTTTGAAAGCAAAGTAAAACAGGTGATTGACCGCAGAAAAGCTGACAACAAAGTTTTGTTCAAATGAGCTTGACGTAATTGTTGACTCTGAAGTTCACTGCCTTCTTTCTACCCCCAAGGTATCGAGAAGTTCAAAGGCCAGTATTTCCATAGCCGCCAATACAAACACCCAGCTGGACTGGAAGGGAAACGTATTTTGGTGATTGGAATAGGAAACTCAGCATCGGACATTGCCGCTGAGCTGAGTAAGAAGGCTGCTCAGGTGTGGTGTTTTCTGCTTACCTGGGACTGTGGGAAAGAGGAAGGAACAAAGGCATGGCCAGGAACCCCAGCTGTAGAACCAAGGCTGCTTTACTCATTTATCAGTTAGTTGGCTGCCCCACGTGGTATCATAGTAAATCTGAAAATAAAGGAGATGGAATTTACCTCCCAGCTCTGCCACCAACCTGCCGGATAGCCTGCAATGAGTCATTTCTGTTCTTGGGCTAGTTTTAAAATGAAAAGTCTCAGTCAGACAATTTTCAGTACAGGAGATCTTACTTCTACCCAGGTGAGTTTAAAAACAAGATGCCGACCTATTCCTGTTTGGGAGAGTCACTTTACAAACCTGGTGTAAATTTGAAATAAATGTGAAATGTAGACGATTCTCTTTCTGAAATATTCCCCAAATAAACATTCAATTGACAGTTCAACTCCCAACAAAAAGTCATGGATATTTTAGCGCACCCTGAGACCTTCCAACCATTGTCATCCTCTTGGTGAATGACAAAGCAGATCAGGGGTCCCAATGTTGTCTCACCTCCGGGTGTGTGTATATGTCTGTGTATCAGCCTTTCAGATAATAAACAAAAATACTTTAAAAGGTAGATAATGCTGATAGAAATGATTGGGAAAAACAGCAAATAAATTACTTCTGGAAGGATGTATGTTAGACCAAATCTGAGTGACAGCCCTGAGTCCTCTCCGGAAGCATACCCTCTTACCAGCAGTTAAGCCAGGAGCCTTCTCACATTTACTGGCCTCCTCATTCCGGTGTCTGGCTGCCCAGACTCACCACGACCATGGCCACAAGCAGCAAAGCTTGATTGTACTCAGCTTACACGTGCAGAGCTTAAGATCCCCAGCAGCTTGCATGATAAACAGTGTGTTCCACGGTAGTTGAACCAATTCCTCAGATTCATCTGCTGGTCACTATCAGAGCAGGTCATGAACACTAGAAAGAGATTTTCAAGATCTGAGAAGTCTTCACTCTTTTTATTCTGAAAAGAAAAAAACACTTTGCACTTTCCAAAGCTTTAGGATCTTGATGTGGATAATAAGGGAAGAGGCAGTGACTGTGAACGTTTGGGGCAGAGCCTTCATCCTGCAAATAATCTCAAAACTTGGGAAATGAAGTATATTGCAATAGGGTGAAGGTAGCAGAATTAAGTGAAGACCTGTCCTGGACTCCAAAATGCTGTCAGAGTTATGATTTTCACTCAGAACAGGTGGTCCGAACGCTCCAAATCTTGGATTGCAGAAACCACTTGGCATAGGTCTTATCTTCAAAAAAAAAAACCTTCCTGAAGATGACATATTCAGTGTCAAGAAACTACCAGGTGATCTTGTGTGCCTTACAGCTCCTTAAACAACCTTTCATACGAAGAATATCTTCGGTGTTTATTAGGCTAATAATAAAAATTGACCATCGCAATCAACATTTTATACAAAGTAATTTTATCTTAACAACACCACATGTGCAACGTGTGAAGATGTATGAATTTTAAATTGGTATTAATCCAAATCTTTTTCATGTCACTGTGAACTTCTCAACCACTTGTTCTACAAATTCCAAATCATACAAATGCCACTAGTTACCCCATTTTGGTATAAATTAGGAGGTAGTTCACTTCGAGGTCAAACATCTCAACAGAACCACTGTGCTAGGCATTTGGTTTACCAATTCAAACGCCAGTGAGGATCCAGACTTACATAGTTCAGTCCATGGACTCAGCTTCTGAAGGCAACTTTCTGCTAATGCAGACCTTGGCAGGCGGAGTGATGGCTCAGGTAGCTGGGTTCCTCCTTCCCATGCGGGAGACCTTAACTGAGTTCTCTATCCCAACGGTAGCCTCCCCACCACATTCCAACCATTACAGGAGTGAAAAAAAGGAAGATCCCTCCCCACCTCTCTCTCTCTCTCTCTCTCTCTCTCTCTCTCTCTAAGAACTTTAGTGAGCTCTCAGGCCATATATGTCATGATGTCATGTATTCCCTACCCAGTTGATACCTCCCCAAGGGGTCAGCATTCTACTTGTTTCTTTTTTATTTCATTTTTATTTGAAAGGCAGAGTTACACACACACACACACACACACACACACACACACACACAGGTCATCCATCCACTGGAATACTTTCCAAATGGCTGCTCTGGCCTGATCTGTGTCTTCCACACGGTTACAGGGGTCCAAGAGCTTGGGCCATCTTCCGTTGCTTTCCCATATCTTAAGTAGGGAATTGGATGGATAGCAGAGCAGCCAGGACATAAACAGGCACTCATATGGTATGCTGGTGTCACAAGCAGGGGCTTAGCCTACTAAGCCATGGACCCCCAACCGTACCCTAATTTACACTGCATTCTTTTTTTTTTTTTTTTTTTTGCTCACCAGGTATATATTAGCACCAGGAAAGGTGCCTGGGTCATGAGCCGTATCTCGGAAGATGGCTATCCTTGGGACATGGTGTTCCACACTAGGTTTAGCTCAATGCTCCGAAATGTCCTGCCACGAATGGTTGTAAAATGGATGATGGAACAACAGATGAATCGGTGGTTCAACCATGAAAATTATGGTCTTGCACCTGAAAACAGGTAGCGTTTCTTTCCTGTAGTACACTCTGTTAGACCTCCCGTCTTCTGAAATAAAAAAGCTGTCACAGATACTAGTCAGAAAATGATCAACTCTTGGAACAAGCTCTGCAACTACTGACGGCAAGCCTAGACAGCAATGGAAAATATGTGTATTGGACTGAAAATCTGGTAGTTTTGATTAAATGAAAATTTGGGGAAAGAAAATCTAAATCATCTCGATTGGATGTAGATCGAGGAAGGTCAGTAAAAGACATCAGGAAAGTTCGATCATAGGAAGAAATAAGAATACTGTCCACCCGAATTGGCTGATGTTGATGATGAAATCTTGTAGATGAAAAGGATAATGCTACTTGTGGGTCGACCAGCAGGCATTTTTAAGTCAAAGTTTAAAAATCCATTCAGAAATTGTGGAACGGTTGTTTGTTGGTTTCAGCCCATAATGGTTTACTGATTAATTAACATCCATTATCTCCTCTCCTCTGCACCTTCTGGACCTGATAAGTAATTTTAGGACGTGTGTGTGTGTGTGTGTGTGTGTGTGTGTGTGTGAAGTCATTAGTAAGCAAAGTGGTCTGAGCCTGATTCTGTTTACAAACGTGGAAGTTGCCAACATGGTTATTGAGAACTACAACCAATGCCTTGTAGATGGCATAGATTCTGGAATTTCAATTCCCAGATTTGTTCCACATTCCCTTCTCTTCCAAAATACCCAAGCAGGTGAAGCAGAAATATTTTGCTCTCAAAGCAGAAATGGAATCTTCATAATTGCCCAGCATGGTAAAGGTTGCTTCAACAGGGTTGTGGTGGGAAACCCTTCTTTCAGATGGGTGTGGAGGGAAACACTCTTGTGCAATCTGATAAGTAAGGCATTGCAAACTCTGCATCGGATGAAGGCTGTTCCCCTTGGATGTTTTTCAGAACATATTAATTTCTCATTGTGTCAAAACAAATTATTGTGATCTCAAACTTATATATCACTGACATTGCAGGCACAATTATTATAGATGTTTATTTTTTCTTAAGTTGATAACAGACTCCTTCCCTTAAAAAAATAAATTAAAAAAAGAGAAATCTTTAGAACCTTTTGAGAAAAGACTTGAAACTTCTATTCTGAGATCTGCTACCTGTACCACATATTGTCTCCTTTTACAATAGAGCAAAACAGACTTTACTCCATCGCCCTAGTGAATGAATCAAGAACAGAGACCAAACCTAGCTTTATACATTGGTTTTCACACTAATCTCTTAAGGCATTTCAAAAGTAATAAAAATGTAACATTTTTTCCTCTTCTTTAACTTTATATTATAGGAATCAATAAAATAATTAAAGCTGTATGGCACAAAAAACCCATAGAACCACAAACTGGGTAACTACCACCAGAATACTCGTACGTTCGAAATTGGCATGTTGTCTAAACACTTAGGGAATTTCCTATCTTTAAAATATCTTTTACTTATACCACTGACATGTTTTCGTATATGAAGTATTTGTAGCATGAGTAGAAAGCCAGTTAAAAGTTAGTGCAGGCCAACTAGTTCAGTTGATTTTATTGATATTGAATAAATCCCTGAATTTGCAAAACCACCAAAAGCTGTCAAGAAAGTTGAAAACCCCTTTATAAAGAATGCTTCTGAGTGATTTTTTTCTGTGTCCCAGATACCTTTTGAAAGAACCTGTACTAAATGATGACCTTCCCAGTCGTATACTCTACGGAGCCATCCAGGTGAAACCAAGAGTGAAGGCACTGACAGAAAGCTCTGCCATCTTCGAGGATGACACAGTGGTGGAAGACATTGATGTCATCGTCTTTGCAACAGGATATACATTCGCCTTTCCTTTCCTAGAGGAGTCACTTGTTAAAATAAAGGAAAATATGGTCTCACTGTATAAATACATGTTCCCTCCACAACTGGAGAAGTCTACCCTTGCATGCATTGGTCTCATCCAGCCACTAGGTTCCATTTTTCCAACTGTGGAGCTTCAAGCCCGTTGGGCAACAAGAGTTTTTAAAGGTAAGTGAATGGGCCCAGGGATTGGTGGCTGAGGTTTCAAAGCTGCTGGAGCTTGCTTAATATTTTAGACAAGCAAGTTATAATGAGACTGTTGACCACACCGATACTGGTTACAAGAAGTGCTGAAGTGCTGGTGGAAAACTTGAAACATTACAAATATGGAAACATAGCAATAATAGGTGACTATTCTCGTCGCCTTTAAAATATCACATAGTTCAGAAAAATTCTGTTAGCATAAAGTTAAGTAATATTAACCTATGTTTGAGTCACAATGGATCAAGTTAAGGAGGAAAATGCTTGAGATACCAGTTTTTAAACGTATGGTGATTATAAATCCCTCAGGGTGATGTGTTTGATGTAATACATAAGACAACACTTAGGATGCCTGTATCCCATACTGTAGTGCCTGGGTTCAAATCCTGACTGCAATTCTAATTTCAGCTTCCTGCTGATGTGTAGGCAAGCAGACAGCAGGGAAGGCTCCAGTACTTAGGTCTCTGTCATTCACATGGGAAACCCGGATTGAATTCATGAGTCCTAGATTTGGTCTAGCCCATCACCCACTGTTACAGAGCATTTGAAAAAGTGAACAAGCAGATGAAAAATCTCCCCTTCCTCTTTCTGTCTCTCTCTCTTCCTCTCTCTCTCCCTCTTACTTTCTCTCAGATCCCTTACAAATACACATTTTTTTTTAAAGTGAAAATATAAATTCTGCAGAATAAATGTGCATCAATAGACTTAGGGCTTAGTTCACATGTAATTCCAAATGTTTAATACCTAGGCAGCTCAATTTACATCTTCACGTAAGTGCAAAAACCTTGAAAGGGTTGCTTCTGAACATATTTGCAGAGCCACATGAGAGACTTGATTGTGTTCCCACAAAATTTCGTTCAATTCCTAATACTGAACTTAGACCAGCAGGGCAGGAGGGAATGCGTGCAGTTCATTTCAATATAACATGTCAAGTGTGTTGATAGAGGATTGCATGGGTCCTATGGAAAGGGAATTGGTGTTTGGCAGGAAAATATAAGGGAAGGACACAAGATCAAGGGAAATTTCCCAGATGCCTGGCAGAAAAGGAATTGGCAGAGCAAAAGCACAAAGGTGTCACGCACAGGGAGAATTGGCGTTCCTAGTGTGTGATGTCCAGGGCGGGAAGAATGAGAGTAATCCTGAGGCTGACTCGGCCAGAACAAGACAACTGGGTAAGCTGTGCTCAATTTGGATTATCAACATGTCAATCAGTTCTTCTTTAGCATGCCATTTACTCTGGCATGATGACCTGGGATTTGAGAAAGCTCTTCAGCTGCAGGGAAAAAGCATTGTGAACTATAGAGAGACTCTATCAGATGTACACTTTACATGATTTAATTGAACAATCATGTGGAATACAGACTTGAAAGGGAGGCTGACACAAGGGAGAAGGTGAATTCAATACCCTATACTAAATTCTGATATACCTGAACCTGGGAAGCTCAACAAAGTGAAAATAAAAATATAAATGTCAGAAATAGTTACGAATATGCTGACTAGTTCAATGTGAGAAAAAGAGGCAGAGGGAGAGGAGTCGAGGATGCTTTGATGGAGCACGGTGTAGTGACTGCAAGAGGGTATACAGAGAAGATGCAAGGCTGGACTAGAAAGCTTCAACGAGGAGCTCAGTTTTGGGCTATGTGGATCTAAGCTACCTCAAGACGAGTCACAGGTGGGGGCTTCACTGTTTCTCAACACATCAAAAACACCAGGACACTTGTAAACAGGAGATGAAATCACAAACTCACAATACAATCTCCTGCATCAACTTACTTTTTCTATGACCCCTGCACTTCTGTAGTCAATTTCACATTAGCACTCCTTTGACTAGTCTCCCTAATTTTAGGTTTATTCCCGCTTGAGCCCATTTCCTTAAATCCATCAGCCAGAGATATTTCTTTAAAAGCCAAGTATGAACTTGTGCCTTGGTATAGGGAATTCCCATAGCTTCTGTTTACCTTTAGGAAATAACCCACATCACTTGGCACGGTCTCTCTTATCTTCAAACACAGAGGCACCGAGTCACCTTGTCCGAGTCTTCTCTGTCTCTTCATGTCTTAGTTCCTGCTTCAGGCTGTGTTCTACAGGTAGCTTCAGCTAGAACTTTGTAGGAATGGCACCCTGGTGCTCAGTGGCACAGCAGCCCTGACTGGCAAGATAACTTTAAATAGAGTGTAATTTAAAGGACAAGCTACTAGATTAAGCCAATGATCATAAATCAAACTTGCTACTTTAAACTAAGCTTTTCTTTTCTAGGCTTATGCACCTTGCCTCCAGAGGGGACAATGATGGCAGACATTATCCAGAGAACTGAAAAGAGGATTGACTTGTAAGCATGCCTTTCAAAAATACTTTACATAGTAAATAAAACAGTGTTGCTCAAGGCACAGTGATCTAACTACCTACAAGAATGCTTAGCTAATCGATAAAATGCAAGTGCATTTTCGTATTCTTCTAGGCAATTCTTGTTCTTGTTTAAGAACAAACCACTTACATACAGGAACTGTACTAAATCAGAACATTTCCCCCTTGCTTCATTTGGTTTTATATGATGACTATCGAGTCACACAGGCTCTGGTTACGGAGAAGATGGGACAGGGATATCTAATTCATCTAATGTTCACTGAGCGTCTACTACATGACTGCCAGTCCCCCGGGAACTTTGAAGATTCAGCAAATAAATATTAATCATGTGCTCGGGCAAGACTCCAAGCTTGGCCTTCACACGTGTTACCTCAGGAATCTTGGCAGTAATGTTGGCTAGCAAATACTTGCTTGGAGAAGTACAGTTACCTAATAACTCCAAGTCCTCTATTATCAATCTGACCACATTCCTAGAGCCTCCTTGAGGTCATGGCTGTTTATTTTACATCCTGCTCGCAGAGACAGAGAGCTCCGAATAAGATCAACTCACACTTTGCACGAGTGAGGTATCCAAAACTCACTCAGTCTCCAAACTCTAATATTCTCCTTTAACTTAGAACATTTTTTATAACTTTCCTTTTTCTTCCTTCATTAAGGTTTGGAGAAAGCCAGAGCCAGAAACTGCAGACCAATTATGTCGACTACTTGGACGAACTGGCTTTAGAGATTGGGGCAAAGCCAGACATACTCTCTTTCCTGTTTAAAGATCCTAAACTGGCTATGAAACTCTATTTTGGACCCTGTAATTCCTACCAGTATCGCCTGGTTGGGCCTGGGCAATGGGAAGGAGCCAGGCGTGCCATCTTCACCCAGAAGCAAAGGATACTGAAACCTTTAAAGACACGGTCTCTGAAAGCTTCATCTAAGTTCCAAGTTTCCTTTTTGTTGAAATTCCTCGGCCTTTTTACTCTTCTTCTGGCCTTTTTGTTCCAACTTCAGTGGTTCTAATCTGTCCACAAAACACCTTTGGCATTTTATCTTATCAATCGATACCTCTTTTGAAAACAAAGATTAAAAGAAAAAAAAATAGTAACTCTACATCCTAAATTTTGGAATTGATAGAACAAATGAAGCAATAATTATGGAGAATTAGCAAAACCAAGTCTTCACATTAAATCAAAATTACACCATGTAGTGTTTTTTTTTTTTTCTTAGTCCATATGGGTAGAATGCCAGGCCTTACATGCAAAATGTATTTGGAAAACATAGCGGAATTACACAGATTAAAAAGAAAATCCTGTGGTTTAAGCTATTGCACAACTTAAATCATGATTAGTGTTTAACTCTGGCCCAGTGTTCGCGATGGTCTCAACACCTGCAGGATATTTAACTCTGGCCCAGTGTTCCCGATGGTCTCAACACCTACAGTATATTTTGTAACTGAGTTCTCAGTTGTGAATTCATACCACATTTGTTTGGTGAGAGATCACTTAAGAAAAATGAGAGGACAGATTTGGAAAGCAGTGGCAATGTTCACACAGGTTTAGATCCCCATACTGAAAGCTGAATAAATAGCCACATTTCTTACATTTTACAGAAGCAATGCTAGAAAAGTAAATGCAATATGCCATAAAAGCTAATGGATACATATATTTAGTGCTTGATATAGACCAGACGTAATGCTAATGTGCATGTAATATGTGTCTATCACAATTCTATGAAAGGAGTACAGATATTTTGCCTATTTGTATAATAATGAAACTGAGATTCAGTGCAATTGGATACCATGTCTAAGACCATTCAGCTGGTCTTGCAATGGAGTTGGGATGGAGACCCAGGTCTCTGGGATTCTAGAATTGAAGATCATAACATTTTACTGTAACACACACACACACATACAATGGCCTGCTTTTGATAAAGTACTTATCAATTATATATAACCATACACATGTTACTTTTGAAGCTTTATACAGAAAAGAAAAAAGCATTCTCCTTGCAAATATAATCTGATTTTATTTGTCATTTTAGGCTTACTGTTCTACTAGACCTAAAATGTATAGGAAGGAATTTACACTGAAATACAGCTGTACAATAACATCCAAGATAGCCTTTGCTATTTTGGAAAGAAAAAAACTAAGGAAGAAAATCTCCTGAACAAAAGAAAGGCTCTGTAACAACTGAACCTTAACTCTAGCTCTAGCCACATCAGCAACCGGGGCACATGTAGTCTCTGTCATCGGAGAAGCAGAAGTACACCGTTCGGGAGACACAAATCTTTTCTTGGAATCAAGATTTAAACACTACACAAGCAACTCACCATCAACAGCATTGAGCAATCCTAGCTGATAAATATCTGGTCATGGAACATTGATTGCAGCTGCTCTTTGCATGAACTGTGTTTTGAGAGATAAGCTAGAGTCCAGAGCAAGACCTTCAAAGAGAGAGAGAGAGCAAAGGTTGGAAATGCTACGGGCTTTGAGGGCACAGTTCGGGGTTTTGGCCTAGATTTCTCCCTCAAGGACCTTAAACAATGTACTGGCAATCTGTCAACGGAAGCGTGTTTTCTAAGTCTACTGCAATTATACCAATAGGATTACAAATCACATGACATCTTAATAAGCATGATATTTTGATTGCTCTTATAATTTCCTATACTTGATCTTAGCCAAAAGGCCAAGAAGCGATGTTCTTGTAAATTCCTTTTTAAAAAAATCACAAGTGATCAATAAACTTATTTTTTGATTAAAAGGCGATTACTGATTATTGACATTTTTCTTTTTTTTTTTATTGTTAATAACATTGTACTATGTGATACAGTTTTATAGGTGCTTGGATTTCCCGCACTCCTCCCACAACCCTCCCCCCATGGGACATAACCACAGTTCAAGTTCAGTTGAGATTCCTTCATTGCAAGCTCCCCATGGCCTGGTGATGGGTCAGTAATTGCATGAGGATGACTCCAGAGACTAGATTCCACTTAATCCAAGTCAGATGCCAAATTTAGGTTACGCATGCAAAATTATGGTTTGTGTGTGTGTGTGTGTGTGACACAGAGAGAGAGAGAGAGAGAATTAGTAGAGAGCATGTAAAAGAAAGCTGCGAAATCATAAGGTCACAGGGTAAATTTGATTGTCAATGGAGAAAGCGAACAAATGGAAGACAGAAATACTTTAGACTTCTTTGTGATCTAAGAAGCGTCAGCAGTCACAAGGGAATCCTCAGGTCATCAAAGGGTCTTTGTGCTCTTTCCAAACAAACAACTATTAAGAACTGGCTACTTTATCGTTGTGGTTGATACATGTATTTTAATATTGTTCTTAGATATCCATCTGTTTATGCTATGTGTTCTGGGAGCGAGATTTTGATTATAACAAATAAAAAAGTTTATCTATTAGATTTCCATGTTCTCTGAGTCACCAACTAGTATAAAGCTATCAATCGCATAGTAGCATCAACAACCCCTGTGAATTATTAAAAATATCCAGAGAGCTCGATTCTCTTGGGAACCAAAGTAAAATATTTTAATTCCATTTTTCCATCGATGTGTTAAAGCTCCTTTAAATGGGTTTTCTAAGGGAGTACAGCTGACTTTTGCTGACAAGATAATCTGACTTCCAAATCTGAATGATGGCACACAGAATATTCAAGCCTACATTGAACAACGCAAACTTTGGTAGACAGGGTGATAAAACAATTAAGAATTTATTGTGTACTCTCTCTGTATTTTCCAGCATCCATCTTTATATCCAAGATGAAATACCATGTTAATTGGTTTTCTTCTATCTCCTTAAACCCGACATAGAAATTATCTCCAGCATCTTTTTAAAATAATGAACTATACATTGTCAAAGAAATCTCAAAAATTACTTTAGTATGTTTGCATATAGTAAAATAAAGTTATGCTAATGGCTACATTAACAGGCATTATATTAGATGTTAAGAACAGGAATGTGGGGGGAAAGGTGTCTTCCCAAGGAGAGATTTTTAAGAATCCTGGTTAGGGCAGAATTGAGGTTTTCAGTAGAAAAGTAAGAACGTTTTAAAATTTATTTAATAGAAGAAAGAAAATGAGAAGCAAAGGAAGAATGAAGTTAATGAAATAAGATGTTGAGTAGATTGCAATGTGACGTGTCCCCATGGCCCTTCAAATATTCAGTTAATATACTCAGTGAAAAAAGAAATAATGGCGGTCAGCCACAGTGTGGAAGAGAAAGAATGCCAAGAGTGACTGCTATGGGCATGCGCACTCAAAACCCAACGCAGACATGGAGAGAGCCATGAAAGGGTCAGCTGAGCCGGATTAGTGCTGTGATTCAACAGGCTGGTGCTCTGCTTTCAAGCACTTTCGTCCGAATGGGCTCTGGTTCACGTCCCAGCTGCTCAACTTCCTATCTAGATCCCTGCTAAGGGCCTGGGAAACCAGCTGGATTTGCCTCAAGTCTTTGACCCCCTTCACCCATGTGGGAGTTCCTGGATTGTGGCTTCTGAATGGCTGAGATCCAGCCATTGTGTTCATCTGGGGAGTGAATCAGTGGATGGAAGATATTTCTATCTCTCCTTCTTTCTGTGAATCTGCCTTTGTAATGAAAATCAAGATATCTTTCAAAGAAAAGTCAGCAGAAGACACAGGGAGATCTGTCACCCTGGTAAGACCCCAGCTGCTCCGATCGACATATATTGCAAATATGTAAATATGTTTTCATATTGCCTAAGCCTTACCCTGGGGTTGTATCTCAGTATAGAGTCTCTACTCATACAAAACTCTTAGCGCCATAGAAAAATAGACATACACTCTCAAGCAAGGATGTATGAATGGATACCGGTCATTCATTATCCGAATGTATGTACAGACTATTCACATAGGTTAGCAGTTGTGCTATGTCCAGGGAGAACAAGATGAACAAGCCAAAAAATAAAGCAAATTTTTGAAGTGTGGCTTGATGTGTTTTAGCATTTACAGAAACCCCCATAAATATTACCTGTCTTTATCCCCAACACAACCTTGTATTAGACAAAGCAAGGATAACCATTCCACTCTGCAGATAACAACATGCTCCTTACTGTACTTGCTGAATACAGCGTCACATCATTACAAGCTCTGTTAACAGACACAGGACGAAGCATTAGTAAAACGGTAGTTGCTACCTGATAGTCTTTCCCACAAAATCCTCATCAAGCTCCAAAGATAGTTAAAAGTTTTCTAAGAGAAACAGCCTGCCATTTGTTCCAGTCTTCGGATAGTGGAGCTGTGAGTCGTGGCTCACCACTGCTGACAGATATAAACATTAACACAATAATCGGCCTTGAGTTAGTCTCGGTGCTGCCTCCCCTCTTCTTTGAGTGATTTCCTTTGGCACAAGTGTCTCACAAAAAGACAAAGATCAACCTCGGCTTGTAAGGGAATTGGGAAAACTACCTCTTTAGCAAGACGTGCATTTTTTAAAAGCGTTGAAGAGCGAATTGCTTGCAGTGATGTGTGAAAGTTAACAACCTCTTGACACTTTCCGAGAATGGTGTGGTTCAAGGAATTAGGGAATTCTGTTTAACTTTGTTTTGTCTTTCCAAAGAGAAAGAGAAAAAAATGCACTCAATAGATCCAGTTCATAACTGGGTCTGGAGCTATGTTCCCGGTCAACCCTAAAAGTCTATGATTATAAATAAGAACCCAAGCAGGGAAAACAGGAAGGGAAGACAGAGTTGTAAATGTGCTGCAGAAATGCAATCGGAGTGTTAGAGGCCTAACGCTCACACCTCATTCAGAGAGGGTAGCTGGGAAGCATACTGAGTTCCCAATGTAACAAAATGAACCTCATTTCTGTGTACATGTCCACTGAAGACTGGCTGTGCTCACCACCGCCAGTCAAGTATCCAAGCTAACTGAACAGATATTTTGAGGTTGCTGGTTTCCCCAGTGATGGAAAATGGATCTTGAACCTGCAATTTAGTATTCTGGCCCCAAAAGACACAATGTTTGGCTCACAGTTCATTGAGCAGCGTGGCTGCACTTTCCCAACCGTCCACTAGGGGACTAAGAAGTATATGCCCGCAAACTGCAGGAGACAGAAAACCTTTCCTAAACAGCATTACTGTGGAAGTCCAGATCCATTTTGTAAGGGAACTAAAGCACTTTCTACCTGTTGTGGTCCAAGTCATAACAACAGTGAGCTCCCAAAGCAGCCAAAAGTGGAAGTTTTGCAAAAGGTTAATCTTCTCATTTTCAGCTACTGTTAAATCTTACTGATCACAGACAACGGCACCGCAATAATACAATTACCATGCTTCAACACTTCAAACGCCTTTGCTGCCCTTTAGGTTAGCAGGACGCCTGTGAAGCCCTGGCAATCCTTGTCGTGTACAAGACACACATCAAACTCTTGAAGCATGATGGCCTTTGGGACACTAATGGTGACCTTGGATCTTAAGATGTTCCTGACACCAAGTTAAGCATATTTTGTTCTTTAAAAATATATGTGATGGATAGAAATTTGGAATACAGTTAGAGAGCTGCTTGGGACACATGTATTTCATGGTTGGAGTGCCGACATGGGATCCTGGCTCCACTCTAATTCTAGCTTCCTGATACTGTGCACTGTGGCAGGCAGATAACTCCAGCAGCATGTAGCAATCTCAGATTCAGTTATCGGAGACTGGCCCAACCTCTGCCACTCTCAGTATTTGGTTTGAAGCAGAGAATAAAAGATAGTTCGTTCTCTTGTGTACACTCTCCCTCCCTCTTTCTCCCTCTCTAGTTAATCAAATAAAATGAAGAAATAAATAGTTTTTAACCACACTTGAATCAATAGCACTCTTTATAGTACTTTCTGGATAAAAAAAAAAAGTTATATTTGAAATCAGTTAGCATCTTCGTAGCTGCAGGAAGGATACAGAGTTCAACAGAGCTAACAATGCTGTCTCCTTGCCAGAAACATCAGAAGCCAAAAAGAAGGTCAGGCTCAAAAGTAAACACTACGCTGAATAACATGTGAGGCCTTTCAGATGCAGGGCTAAAGGACATGATGTTATCACAGCAACAATCAAGGGACAAGGGTATTCTTCCAGAATCTTCTCTCTGCTTTAGCTTACCACACTGAGTTTAGCCTGTGGGAGTCATTTCAGTTTTATTAAAAATAATCAGATAGCCATCTCTGACAATAACAACAGCAACATCACCATTAACATCACAGTGCCAATTACATACAAGATTTGACACACATTGCTGTTTCATCTAATCCCGTTACAAGAAAGTGGAGCTTGTGTTTTTGTGTGTATTTTATACTGAGGAAATTAGAACTGAGAAAATATTCTCCAGAGTACTGTGATAACAGACAACCACAGTACTTGAAACCAGAGCTAGTGACCCCAAATATCATGTCCCTGTGACGCATGCGTGTTATGTTTCAAAGTGTATAGGCAATCACCTGCACTTGAGCAAACATTAAAAGTTGAGTGTGGGTCGCGATGGGCAGGGCGGGCCATGTGTGGTTCGCTCGGAGCCGTGCATCTCCCACAGTTTTCAGAACACTGGTAACTACGGACTCTAACATGTACTTCATTGAAAGAAACCCATGGACCATCGATGGGAAATAAAATGAATCAGTTCCTATGGTAGCATTCAAATCCTAGCAATTTGGGAGAGCATCACATACCAAGATTTTGAAGACCATGAGCTCTCATCATGACGCCTTCAAGAGTTGAGTCTGAATTACCTCATCAAGAGCTCAAGCCTCTTCAGAACCTTCCAGTCCCATCTACATTAAACCTCTCCTTTGAGCCCTGCCACAACAGCCAAAGCTTCAAGGGGCTAAAACCCATTCGGAACTTCCATTTTATAGCCTTTTCTCTGACTTCTCTTCAATTTCCTTGACCTTTAAGGTCTTTCCTATTACTTACACTCCATTAGACTTGAATCAAAAGAACTGTGCTTTCTTTAAAAATAAGTGTGTTGTGTGGCCATCAAGTGTCTACAGTTAGAGAAGCATAAGTTTGGCATGAAGTTTGAAACTAAATCTTCCGTTGTACCCTCTGTAAAGCTGAATCAGTCATTTTAAAAAGGAGGGAAGGGAGAGAAATCAATCTGTTTAAGGTTAGATTATACTCTTAAGAAACAATGCTGTTTAGAGAAAGGGGACCTCAACGTAAAAGCTGCTGATCCCTATTTTAACTCAGGCTCCTGCAAGGTCTGTGACAACTGGGAAAGTCACCTCTCTGAACTTGAACTTCATTATCTGTGCAGTGACTTGGACAATATTTTCCCTGCCTACCTGACAGGGTTGTTGCGGGGACTGAGTGAAATAATGTACATGAAAAGAACTGACACGTAAGATGTATGACAGACATAGGGCCCTGTTCCACACTGCAGGACATGCCCTCAGCTGCTGGGGCTGGGAGGGTCCTGGCCGGGTACAGAGTAACAAGGCTTTCTGAAGTTTTTCTGTCTCTGAGTAATACTGTACTACTGTGGGCTAATTCTAAGGAGAAAAGCTGTTATGAATTATGACATTAATGATTTGAAGAATTTGCTTGATAGTGACTAGATTTTTTTTTTTACATGCAAGAACAAGAGCAAAACATTTTACAGTGCATCCCACTTGGTCAGCACAAATATTGTTTTAGTTATACATCTGAACGTGTGTGTACTTGGTCATTAAATAAAATGCATTTTTTTTCCTATGGAAAAAATAGTTGAGTTTGATGATGTGGGTGAAAGATAATCATTTTTTAAAATAACAGTTTTCTGCCAATGTGAATGAAGTCAAAACTGCTGAAAGTGAGTCATCGGTGGGGCAGTGACTAACTTCATTGTCGTATTAAATTCTCACTCTCCTGAAGAATGAAATTGATGAATGATATGGCTTGTCAAACTTCCTGTCTCTGGAACTTACAGAAGAGTGAGTCTAAAGTACATGCCGTCAGACAACATTTTCTGTAGCATTTCACTGCTGCAACTCATCAGCAAGTTAAAATATAAACAAGAACTAACACAGGTTCCAGATCCTGCACAACATTCGACAGGGTTCATCCGGTAGGCAGTGAGCGCCCAGACCCCACTGGCTCACAGTGACCATTTTGTTTGCTGTTATTTCCACAATCCAAACTGCGCCAGGTTCATAAGCACCAGGAATCGCAAATACGCACAGTAAGTAATCAGATACCATCTCCGAATCCTTCGGATGCGGAAGGCGGGGTGGGGACTTTTCCTGTTCTGCTATTGTGCTTCAGAGCAGAAACACCTAACCAGAACACAGTCCCTCTGCCCACGATCCTGGAAGAGCTGTTAACCTACTCCCTGCTTCAAAACACAGCTGGAGTCTGAGCACTTGTAACGGGCCAGTAAAGTCAGATATTATCAAGTTTTTCTGTGTACGCTGGTAAGTACACTGTTGGGTGGATGACTAAGTAGTTGAAACAAGGGGTACAAAGTGGACTTATAGTACAAAAGGAAATTGATTGCTTTTCTTGAGTGCGTCCATCCACAGCTTTTAATATAGTCTGAGACAATGCTTAGAGGCAGCAGTGGATAGAGGCGGACTGTAAAATACTGTGGTTTGGCTGGAGGGGAGAAGTAAGCGGATTTGAATATTTTATGATGGCATGACATCTTTTTTTTTTCTCGCTGTAAAAAATTAGTTTGCTCCATCGTATGCCTTATGTCAACATTTCTTATTTGTTATGCTAACGCCAGATCCTTTTCTGCTAATACTCTTTGCTAAATGCACAAGATTATGAATACGTAGGAAAGGTCTTGAAACATCACCTTCAAATGGGCAGCCCGTTTCCAGCTCTTTTACAGAACTAGTCCTTGACCAGTTCCTGGAGCTTCTCCACCTCACTAGGGGGTCTGCCATGGCCTTGCAAGCACCACTGTGCGCTGAGTCTGGCACAATGCTTACCGGGTGGTAGTGCTTACAAATGACCTTGATGAAATGTAGCAGGACCACGGGAAGATGGAGACACCCAAACGAAGCCCTGCTTCAACCCAAGTCTCTCGGTACCTTTTTATTTTTGCTCCCAGTGTCTAAGTGATCACCCACCCCCATCCTCCCCTCCCCCCCGCCATTCAACTCTTACCTTTGATGATAGCCAAAATACGAAGTCTGTGCCCAACACTATTCTGAGACATTTTCAACTGCTAAGGGAAATCTGGGCATGCGTAACAGATTAGGTGCTGCTTGCAAATCTGACAGCACTACTGACAGCGCCTTCCTAGCGACCACATAGGTGACTCTCGCAGGGCACAGATAGGCTTTGGCTCACTGACGTGGCACAGGACTCAGATACAGTATATCTAGATTTTACTGATGTAATGGATAAGAAAGATCTTCATATTTAATATATATATACATATCCAGACAGGCAGACTCTTACCTGAAGGTTCCCAAATGGTCCAGGTTCAAGGGGTCTTCAGTGTGTGAGCAGTTCCTCCATGGTGCCAATAGGGTTTTGTTTCCTCTTTTTAAGTGGAGAAGTCCAAACAATTGCATAAATATTTACGTTCTAACAATTTTGTAGTTACTTAAAAACAAATTACAAATTGGGAGAGTGATCTTTCAGTCTTGATCACAGTTACCTAATAATGAGCTTGACGTGCCCGTAGAACAAATTTTTAAACCCTAGAAACGGTTCAGACAAAAACTTTTCATTTACTTTTGCTCATAGCAGCTGCCGAACCCCTCATCTGCAGACATGCAACATCTTCAATAGGACACAGTTCTATCACACATTCAAGCTCCGAAATGCAGGCAAGAGTCTGGCACGGAGATTAGGCCACTGCTTGGAATACCAGCAGCCTGTATCCCAGTTTCTGAGCTTGAATCCGGGCTTCATGCCTGATTCTAGATGACTGCTAATGGGCGAATGTGCGCCATTACTCTCAGCAGGGGAAGGAAGACTCCAGGATTCTGGGTTCCTCACTCGCGCCTGTCCTGTGTTCTGGCATGGTTCTGGCTCTGGCCTGCCATCCATGGGTATTTGGACAGTAAACCAATAGATGGTAACCCTTTTTCTGTGTGTGTGTGTGTGTGTGTGTGTGTGTGTGTGTGCGCGCGTGCATGTGTCTTTCAGATAACTAGCTGTTTGAATATTAAGAAAAACTCTAAACTAATGCTTAGCAGAAGTTAACAGATGGAGTACGAGTGCTTTCTTGAAGATGTAAAATCACCGTGGTTTAGGATTAACAGAACTACTCTCGGGTTTTGACAGGATAATAACATTCAGCAAATATTTGCTTGCTTAGTTTCTTAATTGAAAAGGAGGTAAGATGATGAATAAATTCATTTTACTCATAAGGAAATAAACCCACGGCAAAGATTTGTGCAACAACTATTATAGCTCAAGCACAATGCTAGAAGCCATGAGAAATGAAGAGAGGGACCAAACAAAATGCCCGGTAGGGGGAAATCAATCCGTGTGCAGAGAGATGAACAGATATGATCAAGTTAATCAACAATGCAACGCAAGCCCTTCTTGCAGGGTGCATACTGCAGTTCTCCCAGGAGTCAAGCAGCCGCTCATGCCTGGGCGGATTCCTTTCAGCACTTCCTTTCTTTGAAACCACACTTTGGAACCCACTTACTCCTGTGACCACTGAAATCCGATCCATCCTTCAAAACCAGGGGCAAACAGGTTGCTC
The DNA here is from genome assembly GCF_017591425.1 of Ochotona curzoniae. NCBI lineage: Eukaryota > Metazoa > Chordata > Mammalia > Lagomorpha > Ochotonidae > Ochotona > Ochotona curzoniae. The sequence goes on from NW_024466327.1 coordinate 1,570,109, forward strand.
TGTGGTGCTTTTGTACCACCCCAACGTGGGAGTTGGCACTTCTTCCCTCACGTTCTCAGCGCAATTGGATGGAACACGTATTTCTTATATCTTACTGCTTTACAGAAAAAGTTGTCATGATTAATTTTCAAATATCTTTCACCAGACAGTCCACATTTCTTTGTTTTTCCTAGAGGTATTTTTACTATAAAAGGAAATAGTGCTTCCTGAGTGCCGACTACGTCCCACAAGAACGAATAGCGTTTCTTGCTACCTTGCCAGTGAGGAAACAAAAGGGGCGATCGTTTTTTTATGTTAGCACATTGATCCGTGGTGGGATCCAGCAGACATCTGAACAGACGCTCCCAGTCCAACATCTACACCTGAGCTGGCTCTCGGAAAGCAGCGCCACGTTACCCTTCTCAGGCCCAGCAAGGGGAATTACTTGCTCTGTAGTTTTAATGAGGATCCAAAGCATGACTTCGCCTAAAGGGAGTCTACTGGCTCTTTCTTGGTAAGTCAGGTTCAGTTGCTACAGGAAGCAACCACCCCTACAACGCTTTCTTGTTACACCCAAGAAAAAGAGACATTTTCTCTTCACCCAAGAAACATCTTTTCAACATGCATTATATTCCAAGTGTCCCCTTGGACAGTGAGGATACAGCAAGGATCAAAACAGAAGAAGCCTCGATGACAGAACTAAACAAATTTTGGCTCAATGTGAGCCAAATTTGTGGAGCTGCTTTTCTCACGATCTGAACCCTAAAAGCCAAAAGGTGTGTATCAGCCTTGTAAGAGGGGGTTCATCTGTAAAACAAGAAAATAGCAAATGACCAGGAAAAATGGAAGGGGGTGCTTTCTCTCGCTT